>NC_053027.1:328798688-329063687 GCF_003073215.2 Triticum urartu | reverse complement strand
GAATTCTTCAGCAGATTCTTCGGTAGGAATGACATCCTCAGCAGCCTTGAACTTGATAGTTTCCTCAGGTGTTGGTTCATCTATTACAGAAGGTAGGTGCTCTCTTTGCGAGCCATTAGTTTCATCGAACCGCACATCTACAGTTTCAACAACCTTGTGAAGAACGGTGTTGAAGATTCTGTAGGTGTGCGAGTCCTTTCCGTAACCAAGCATGAAACCTTCATGTGCTTTCAGTGCAAATTTTGAGTTGTGATGAGGATCTCTAATCCAACATTTAGCACCGAAGACTTTGAAATAACTTACACTGGGTTTCTTGTCAGTGAGGAGTTCATAGGCAGCCTTCTTGAATAATTTGTGAAGATATACTCTGTTGATGATGTGGCACGCAGTATCAATTGCCTCAATCCAGAAATGACGAGGCGTTTTGTACTCATCAAGCATAGTGCGAGCCATCTCAACAAGAGTCATGTTCTTGCGCTCCACGTCGCCATTCTGTTGAGGAGTATAAGGAGCAGATAACTCATGAGTAATACCAAGTTCATCAAGATAGCCATCAAGAACAGAATTCTTGAACTCAGTTCCATTGTCACTTCTGATGTGCTTGATCTTCACACCAAAGTTGGTCGAAGCCCTCGAGGAAAATCGTTTGAAGACTTCCTGCACTTCATGTTTGTAAGTAACAATGTGTACCCATGTGTATAGAGAGTAATCATCAACAATAACAAAGCCATATTGAGATGCATCATTTGAGACTATAGAATAATGGTTAGGACCAAAGAGATCCATGTGAAGCAATTCAAATGGACGAGTGGTGATCATGATAGTCTTCGCTGGATGCTTAGCCTTAGTCATCTTCCCCGCTTCACAGGCTCCGCATAAGTGATCCTTGAGGAATTTGACATTCTCAATGCCAATGACAAGCTTCTTCTTCGCAAGCGTGTGCAAATTCCTCATGCATGCATGACCAAGTCGTCGATGCCAGACCCAGCCTTCTGAAGCTTTTGCAAGTAGGCACACGGCTGGTTGCGGTCCCGTAGAGAAATCAACAATATACATGTCTCCTCTCCTAAAGCCTTCAAAGATTTTGGAATTGCCAGCTTCCATAACCACAACACAACAGTACTTGCCAAAGACAACAACCATATCAAGATCGCAAAGCATTGAGATAGACATGAGGTTGTATCCTAAGGACTCGACAAGCATGACTTTGTCCATGTGTCGATCCTTTGTGATTGCAACCTTACCTAGACCCAATACCTGACTTTTGCCTTTGTCAGCGAAGATGATATGCTTCAGATGCGATGGTGATAAGGGAGCATCCATCAATAGATTCTTGTCACCAGTCATGTGATTTGTACATCCACTACCGAGGACCCACTCAGTGGCTTTGGGTTGATCATCCTGCAGATGAATTAGTGCAACTTACGAACTTCATATACTTCATCAGTGAAGAATATGACATCAATTCATCAGATTAATTTCATCAAGCAACAGAACAGATAAAGCAGTATGACGATGTGAGAAATGACAGTTCATTTCTTCATGATTATCCTGCGTCCTTTTAGGCACACTCATGTCTCCAGCAAATTCTTCAGACGATTACGTACGTCTGGAGACCTGACCCTGCAGAAGAGATTAGTTCTTTTTCTTCGCCACCCACATCTGAAGGGGTGGCAAAGAGTTCATCACTCTGCGAGCTCCATACGAGAAAGGTGGCATAGAAGCCAGTCCATTTCGTTTCACATAAGAGGAGTTAGGATAAGCATATGAATAAGCAGAGAAATTCTGCTACCCTTAGCTCTTCCCTGCGAAACAGAGTTGTTAGCATGATGATATTCGTATGAGGACTTTGATCCTTTTCAGGAATTTGGTCCATATGAAGAATTTGATCTGGGTTCCTATTCTTCATAGGTGGTGTCCTGAGGATATTCACCTGAAGACTTTCAAGGCACTTTTTGGGAACCCAGATTTTCTTCATAGGAGGATCGTTCCTGCAGTTAGTGCCAACATATCTAGCAAATACTTCACCATTCTGATTTTTGAACAGTTTATAGTTGGAGTCAAATGACTCATCATCAGAACGAGGAGATTCCCATGCAAAGCCAGATAAGTTAGATGGATCAACTGGAGGTCCCTTTGCAGCAACCCATGAGGTTTTGGGGTACTGCTCAGGCTTCCAATATGTACCATCAGCATTGAGTTTCCTCTCAAAGGAAATACCCTCTTTCCTAGGGTTCCTGTTGAGGATATGCTTTTTAAGAACATCACAAAGAGTCTGATGCCCTTTGAGGCTTTTGTACATGCCTGTCATGTACAATTCCTTCAGCCCTGCATCGTCAGTGATACTAGCAATGTCCTCAGATGAGGAATTAGTGATAGCAGAGGCAGGTGAAAAATTTGAAACATTAACAACATTTGAACATTCAGGTGAAGAATTAGCAGATTCACGTTCAATGCACTTCAAGCATGGAGGAACAAATTCTTCCTGAGAAGCGCTGATTTGTTGAGCAAGTAATGAATCACGCTCCTTCTGAAGATCTTCATAACTCACTCTTAGCTTTTCGAGATCTTGCTTTCTTTGAAGAAATTCATATGAAAGCTTCTCATGATCAGATAAGAGTGTTATGATGACCTTGAAGGTTGTCAAACCTAGACTGAAGTCTCTGAAGATTTTCAGTCAAGGTTTTAGTGCGATCCATTTCTTCACCCAACATATCATCACTCCTGTCTAGCATGTTTTGAACCTTTTCAAAAGCCTTTTGTTGTTTTACAGCAATCTTAGCAAGTTTGGAGTAGTTGGGTTTGAGGTTTTCATCAGATTCATTCTCACTTGATTCAGAGGAGGGGTATTTGAGTACCTTGGCACCTTTTGCCAAGAAGCAATAGGTGGGAGTGTAGTCATCATTGTTTCCACCAGCCTTGTTGCTGAAGCCATTTTCTTTAGAGTTGAAGATGGACTTGCTGACAAAAGAAGTAGCGAGAGCCAGGCTCGCCACACCAGACTCAGACTCCTTAGATGCCTCCTCTTCCTCATGTTCCTCAGATTCAGCCTCAGAGTCCATTTCCTTGCCAATGAACGCCCGAGCCTTCTTGGAGCTGCTCTTCTTGTAAGATGAAGACTTCGAGGATTTTGATGATGAAGATTTTGAGAATTTCTTCTTTTTCTTTGCATCATCAGAACTGTAATCCTTGTATTTCTTCTTCTTTGATTCCTTTTCCCACTAAGGACAATCTTGAATATAGTGTCCAGGTTTCTTGCATTTGTGACAAAGCCTCTTCTTGTAGTCACTGGATGAGGAATCATTGCTCCTTGAGAATTTTCCAAAGCGACCACATCTTGAGAACTTCAGAAATTTCTTCACGAGCAGTGCTAGCTCATGGCTCAGTTCTTCAGGATCACCAAGGGTGCTACCAGAATCTACATCTTCAGATTCAGACACTGCCTTGGCCTTCAGGGCACGTGATCTGCCATAGCTCGAACCATAGAAATCTCTCTTCTCAGCCATGAGTATTTAGCCTCTCGAGGATATCAGAGGGATCAAGTGACTTGTAATCAGCACGTTCTTGTATCATCAATGCCAGAGTATCAAATGAGGAATCAAGCAATCTCAGCAATTTCTTCACCACCTCATGGTCGATGATGTCAGTGGCACCAAGTGCTTGAAGCTCATTCGAGATGTCAGTGAGGCGATCGAAAGTTTGCTGAACATTTTCATTGTCGAGTCTTTTGAAGTGGTTGAAGAGATTGCGAAGAACATCAACTCGAGAGTTACGCTGTGTTGAGACTCCTTCATTGACTTTGGACAACATATCCCAGATAAGCTTAGCAGTTTCCACAGCACTCACTCTTCCATACTGTCCTTTGCTTAGATGGCCACATATGATATTCTTCGCTTGAGAGTCGAGTTGCTTGAATCTCTTCACATCAGCAGCATTCAGAGAAGGTGTGACTGAGGGAACACCATTTTCCACAACATACCAGAGGTCATTATCAATTGCCTCAAGATGCATTCGCATCTTATTTTTCCAGTAGGGGTAGTCCGTCCCATCGAAGGTAGGACAGCCAGCAGAGACCTTGATAATACCTGCGGTCGACATAACTAAAACTCCAGGCGGTTAAACCAAAATCACACAGAACAAGGGAGTACCTTGCTCTGATACCAATTGAAAGTACGTTATATCGACTAGAGGGGGGTGAATAGGCGATTATTATGAATTCTTCACTGAGGAATTTGCAGGTGAGGAAATTCCTTAGCGAAGAACTACTAGCAGCAGAATAAGTACTCAAAAGTAAACATAACAGAACACAAGCAAAGTCATCATGATGAAATGAAGACAAGCACAGAGTACAGAAAGCGTAAACACAGGATAACACAGGATGAAGACAAATAGACTGAAGAAATTGAATTGAGGAAATTGAGAAAGTCTTTAGTCAAAGTCTTCAAACAAAGATACGAACAAGCACTCAACATAGTTATGAGGAAATGAGAGAGTTGAGGAAATAGAACCAGTGAGCTTGGTGAAGACAATGATTTGGTAGACCAGTTCCAACTGCTGTCTCACTTGTACATCTGGTTGGAGCGGCTAGGTATTTAAACCCGAGGACACACAGTCACGGACACAAAGTCCTCACCGTATTCTCCTTGAGCTAAGGTCACACAGACCTCACCCAATCACTCGTGATAAGTCTTCAGGTGACTTCCGAACCTTCACAAACTTTGTCACTCGGCGATCCACAATTCATCTTGGATGCTCTAGACCATGACGCCTAACCGTCTGGAAGAAGCACAATTTTCAAAGGTAACAAGCATTGGATCCACACATGATCAATCTCTTCAGTGATGCTCAATCACTTTGGGTTTGTAGGTGTTTGGGTTTGGGTTTTCCTCACTTGATGATTTTCGCTCAAAGTCCTCGGAGGATGGGATGCTCTCAAATGACAAGTGTCAGTTTCTCTCGAAGCAGCCAACCAGCTAGTGGTTGTAGGGGCGGCTATTTATAGCCTAGGGAGCAGCCCGACATGATAGGACATAAAATACCTTCAATGATATGACCGTTAGGTGGGTAGATATTTTGGGACAGCTGGCACATAGCACAGCAACGGTCGGAAATTTGAGTATCAAATTCCTAAGGGCTATCATGTTCCTCACTGTGTAGGCAGTCCGCACTGGCGAATTCCTAACTCCTCAGTCAGAACAAATTCCTCAGAGACCAGAAGAACTTCGTCTCTGTCACTGAAGAATATGACTGAACTGTATGAGATTTCTAGTGGCTTCACTCGAAGGGATTGGTAGGTGTAGGATTTTGAGTTGAGCATCACATGGAAATTTTTCCTTAGTATTTCTCGACCCCCTTTAACAGTACGGTGTTTCCTATGACTTAAGAAAGAGAAAATGAAACTAAAAAAACAAAAGTCTTCACGCTTCATGTTCCTCGAATGAATGCCAAGTCTTCAAAGGTCACACCAATTTCTTCACTTTCAAAGTCTTCAGAAATTCAAAGTATTCAGTCAAAGAACTTCATTTTTAGGGGTCGACTTTTTCTATAAATATCAAACTCCTCATAGACTTATAGACCTATGTACGCTCATAAACACATTAGTTCCAATACTTACAAGTTGTGCGTTCTGTTGGCGCATATATATATATATATATATATATATATATATATATATATAATCCCAGCATTGGGCTGCAAAGGGGGAACTCCAAAAAAGATGGTGTAGTGTTTCCTCCTGTTGACAGTTCCTAAGAGCACAATTATATGCTTCCAGCTCAAAGTTCTTCCTTCTCAGTAAGTTTCTTGTGTTTACTCTGTCATGCAGCAACATCCATAAAAACACCTTGTGCTTTGGTTGGCATGAGCTCTTCCAAATCCAACTGAAATGTGCGGGAGTTTGCTTGTATCCAATTAACACATTGTATGCTTTGTTTGAAGAGTAGAATTCATTTCCCCATATATAGCTCCATGTGTCCAGCAACTCCAAGTGCCCTGAATTTCTCAGTGTGATGCAAATATCTTACATTTCCAGAAATTCCTCATAAGCTTGAGTTGTCAATGGTAAGTGAAATAGATCTTGAAGGTATTCAATGTGAATCACTTGATTGATATTTATGGTTGTACCTCTAGTAAAAGTATGGAGGTGATGAAACTTGTGCTTCATAATAAAATCATGCCAACAGTCATCCCAGAAAAGAGCACTTTTACCATCCCCCACATTACATCGAGCAATGGCTTTGTACTGATCAATGAGTGCTAAATTTGATTTCCACTAGAATGACCCAACCTTGTTATCACCTGGTAACTGCCCATCACTATAGTAAGTCTCCCAAATGAGGTTCACCCAGGGTATACACTACAAAAGAAAGACACATCCGTTACATTTTGGGCCGAACGAATTTTTTTCTGTCATGCTTATGACACTTCTATGACGATAATTGTGACAAAACCCGGTATCATCATAGTGGGCTCCTACGTCTATGACAAAAAATCATGACAAAAAAATGGGCTTTTCGTCCTGGGTGGGCCGGAGACGCACCTGCATGACATTCTTTAGGCCGTCCATGACGGGAAAAATCGTGGTAGAAGCAAGGGTGAGGAAAATTTCGGGGAGTTCCCAATTACGATCGGTGGCCGGGGCCGAGCGATGCATGGAGGTTTGCACATTTCTCTCATACACGTACATGCATGTGTGCGAGGCATTGCGCTCTAATTGAACTCGAGCGAGGCGTTGGGCACTAACTAAACCCGAGCGATTGCACTAGCTATGTTACTGAACCCCGATCGATCACTTGCTGTTAACTAAACCCGAGTGATTCCTTCGCTACTGCTGCTAACTGAAGCCGATCAAAGCTGCCTCTTGATGAACAGTTCCTGGTGGGGGTTGGATGAACAGGATCCCATGGTAGTAGAGGTCATTGCCGCTAGATGAACAGGACCCCGATCGAGAGGTGGGGGTGGATGAATAGTAGCCAGTGGAGGGACCCCGTACATGGAGGGCTGGTTGAATAGGACCCCGTGGAGGGGATGGTTGAACAGGACCCCGTGGAGGGCTGGTTGAACAGTAGCCGGTGGAGGCTGGATGAACAGGACCCCGTGGATGAACAGTAGCTGGTCGAGGTTGGAGGAAGTTGACGGTGGATGAACAATAGCAGGTGGAGGCTGGAGGAAGTCGACGGTGGATGAACAGTAGCCCGTGGAGTCCTATTTTGTGGTACGCCACACCCCTCCCAATGAACACGACCCTGTTTCGACCGTAGGCACTCCATCACAAGTCTGTTTACTCCGTTTTGCGGTACGCCACACCCCTCCCGATCAATAGGACCCCGTTTCGACCGTACGCGGTCGAACACAAGTTCGTCTCCTCTGTTTTGCGGTACGCCACACCCCACCCGATCAACCCCACCATGTTTCAACCGTAGGCACTCGAACAGAAGTCCGTTTCCTCAGTTTTGCGGTACGCCAGACCCTTCCTGATGAACAGGACCCCGTGGATCACGTACACGGTAGAATAGAAGGTCGTTTCGTCCATTCTACGGTACGTCAGACCTCATTTCGGTTGTTTCGTCCAATTCGGTTGACGCTTGTTTACTCCGTTCTGACCCAGCCGGTTGGCTGCCGATGAACGGTATTAGTCACTATATGCATTAGAGACCCGCCCGTATGTATGTACGTAGCCGTATTTACTATCTTGCAGTGTAGTCGTCCGTACGTGTACACGATATAGACGGGACTGCGTGACATGCTACGTCGGCGCCTCTACTTCAACACATCCCGCTCCTTACTCGGCCATGGTACATCACTGCATAGAGACCGATCGACCGCTATGTACATACACGTTCGCGGCCGGACAGATAATGCTACCTTCGCTTCAACCTGGTGGGTCCTAGCTGTTAGGGGGTAAGAAGGTAGTTCCTTCCGCGCGAAGATAAAGTCGGTGGGTCCCAGCTATCAAGGGGGAATGTTTTTTTCGTGAAATACAGAGGCCCTACCGGTAGGTCTGAGGAGTCAGGTGGAGGAATCATTATTTTGCGTGTAATAAGGTGGCACTTCCTTGCGAGCGGCCATGGACCCAGCTGTCAGCCTCTCCACTTACAGTCCTCTTCTGATGATTGTCGTTTGTTGACTGTGTTGATGACGCCGTACCGCTCAAGAGCACCAAGGTGGTGGACTATGGCGCAACCCAGGAAGGGAACGACCCGGAGCTGGGGAATACGCAATAGTGGATGCTCATGCGGAGCGGAGTACGAGGGTTGACTGCTTTGGCTGTGGTTTGAGGCTGCCGTCTCCGGAGAATAACAGGGGGTGTGGGTGAGTATAGGGAAGGCCTGGCCAGTGGTGGGAGTAGGGTGGGGCGGTGAGGCCTGCATGGCAGCACAGCCGGCCACGAGAGGCAGGAGCAGGCGGCACGGCCGGCGCTGGTTTGAGCGGCAGGAGAACGAAGACTAGAGGTTGAAGAAGCATGACGACCATTGGATGGACATCCTACGGTCACCACAGCTAGAATTGTTTATATTGACTAAGTTGACAAAGCCCTGCGTCCGCGTCAACTTAGTAGGCCCACAAGTGAGCCTCAAAATATGGTGGGACCGGCCTAGTAGCGGGGCTATTCATTATTTTTTTGCGTAATAGCTGGTGGATCTGAGCTGTTAGCGGGGGAATGTTTTTCTCGTGAAATACAGAGGCCCTTCCGGTGGGTCCTAGCTATCAGGAGGAGGAGTCATTATTTTGCGCATAATAAGGAGGCACTTCCTACACGCAAAAAGGAGGCACTTCCTTGCGTGCGGCCATGGACCCAACTGTCAGCCTCTCCATGTACAGTCCTCTTCCGATGGATGTCATTTGTTGACCACGCCGTTCCGAGAGCACCAAGGCGATGGACGACGGCGAGGCCAAGTAAGGGAACGACCCAGAGTCGAGGAAGACTCGGCAGTTGTTTCCCACGCGGAGTGGGTGCGAGGGTTTACTTGTTCGACTGCGGTATGAGGCTGCCATCATCGGAGAATAACATGAGTTGTGGGTGAGTAGAGGGATAGCCATGCCAGGGATGCGAGTATGGTGGGGCCGTGAGGCCTGCCCGGCAGCATATCCGGCCACGGGAGGCGGGAGCAGGTGGTTCCGCCGGTGCTGGTTTGGACGGCTGGAGCAGGAAGGAAGATCAGAGACTAAAGAAGCATGATTTTCGTTAGATTGACATATAACGGTTTGACGCTGGTAGAGTCGATTGTTAACTATGTTTCTTTTTTGAGAAACCTTGTGTACGCATGAACTTAGTAGGCCCACAATTGAGCCTCCAAATCTATGGCACACAACATAGAGCCCATTTCTATTTTTTTAACAATCTGCGGCCCATTTTCCGCCCAGGACCACAGTCAAAAAGTTCAACCTTATTTTGCATATTTCGGTGGAGTCCAAACCGTTTTAATCCATAAATGATAAACATTCATTTTTAAGAACTTATTGGTTTGACAAAAAATATCGTTTGGTTTTTGTAAGCAAATAAGACATGGGACAATTGAGTTGGTTTAAGGGAAAACCAGTAGTAAAAAATCAGCGCTGGGAGGGAAAACAAAAAAATAAGGATGTAAATATGAAAAGGGAACTTTATGTATTTTGAATATAATAATACATGTATATGAACTAGTAAAACTATAGGTAAAGATTAGAAAAAGGAAGTAGGACATGGCGTTTCAAGAGGAAAATAGAAAAACTGCCTGCGGATGTTCTAAGACAAAATATAACTAATGCTAGCGGGCCAGAGGCCAGTAGACACCTGCTGGATCTTTGTGCCATGTTGTCTTCATGGGCTGGGCCTGTTAAAAACAAAAATAAGCCTGAACAGTCTACAGCCCAGGTGAAACTTGCTCGACCAGAAAAAACAATATACCTATTGGATCCCAGTTATCTGTCTGTACTTGCAGAATTCTTTCATTTATTCACTACGTTCAAGACTTCAAGGGTTTCACCGTCTTAGACGTCAGCATTATTTTTCCATCATGATAATAAGTACATGCATTTGCTTGCGTACGGCCATGGACCTGCTGGTTCCGTATAGTTAGTCTCTGTATGGACAACCGTCTTGTGGTTCCATGGACGAATTTCATGCAAATCGGATGGTTTTCAGTGAAAGCGGACTAAATTCATTGCATTTTACATATTTATTTTCATCATGGAATATTTTACATATTTCAACTAATAATAACGGACTAGGCCTTTTTAGTCCATGGGAGGCGCTTCAAAATCGAGGTCGCGACACTTAACTGTTCTGGAAGGCCCAAATACATCGCTCTTCTCTTTTAACAATTTGCAGCTGGGCTTGGCATGCCACGGCCCAGTTCCAACGAACTGCGTCCAGCCATCAGCCTGTGAAACCGGATGGATCCCCTGCGTACTTCGAAGATGTAAAAAAATTTGGAGAACTAGGAATTCGAACGACAGATGCTTATGCTACCCATCAAATAAAAATCAGGTGCGTGAAAATTTGTTTCAAAACAAATGATTCAGCTTTATATCCACGTTGACCCTCGAGATGATGCTTGGAAGCAAATGCCAAGTTCATACCGAAAGATCGTTAACAACAATACCAACTTGCAGACGACCATGTAGAATAAGTACCAATACCAAACTAACTTATAATCTTTTTAGTCCTGGCCCTAGTGTTCGTCTGGTAGAAAATCTTGCAGTGGACCAGCTCCCGTCCTTCTCTTGCTCTAGGTCCCCGAGGTGGTACTGGTGCATCACCCAGTTGGTCCTCCGCTGGTCGAAGTTCTTGTTGGTGTGCAGCACCAGAACCTTTTTGCTGCCTGTCTATCGGCCGTTGACCGTCACCGGCAAGGTATTGCAGGTCTTGTGCCACATCGCGTGCATGCCGCACTCCGACTGTATCTTGCGACGTGTCCACATGCCCCTTTTGAACGCCCTAGAGTTGCGCTGGAAGAAATGCTTGCTTAGGCCACTCAGTGTGATACCTGCAGTATTGTCGAATACAGGTTTTACTATATGTAGTGGCATTTTCATAACATCTTTGGCATGTTGCAGTCACTTGTTTCACTTTTTATTAACTATCAAATTGTAATTGCTTCACTAGGTATGCGTCTAAAAGGAAATTAGAGCTGTAAACAAAGGAATATGTTTGTGCAAGTAGACGGTCGATCGGTGTCTCACCTGGAAGTTTCTCGGGATGGGTGTAGCATATATCGTGCTCGCTATCGATGGTTGGTATGAACAAATTGATGAGAGGGTGAGAACTCATGCTATCAGCACTCACTTTGGCCTCAAGGTGCTTGATTAGCTCCTGATCTGTGGGATCGAACTTGACGCCAGCCGGTAGCACCGGCCAATCCTTCTTGGACTTGCATCAGTTAGTTCCAGTTATATGGTACTCAATGTATGATCAATCGACTGTTTTAAGTGAATGGTGGAAGATTTCAATAGATAAGTGGTACTCCAAATCTGAAGTCCACAATACTTGAACACGCTGCCGGGACTCTTGTGTCACCTCACGCGCAGCGCGTTGTCACGTCAATTCAATGTGAGGACATGATGAATAATTTGAGCGACGTATACTAGCACTACTACTGTACTACTTACTAGTCATATTTAGTGTCACATTTTAACCATAGGTTTAACTAACAAAATGTCAATGCATGTCACCGAAAATTATACCATTGGAAACTATGTTCAAATACGAATCAAATGATATAATTTTTTGTGACATGCATTAAAATTTAGTTAGTTAGATTTATGGTCAAATTTTGACACAAATTACAAAGGGGACCAATAAACTAGGAGGGAGGTAGTAGTACGAGTACCGCAATATATGGTATAGAGGACTAGTACAAATTTTGAAATGGGGAAAGAAGTTACAAGGCTGTGCGACAAACTTTGTAGGCTACATGAGTAATACAAAATATAATTCCCATTGGACAACACATTCACCAACAAGTACGCACTTGAAGCCTAATTGATATATATATATATATATATATATATGGCTTTTGCACAACATCTCCATCATCATTATCAGTACATCCTATGTGTTGAGGAAAATATACAGGGGTATGTATTTTTCCCCTGACTCGTGGACGGACAACCCCAGGACAAGTCAGAGATTGAAGGACCAAGAGATTTGAAGAACCAACATGCAGTCCAGAAATACCAAGATCGAGCCGGAAGAGCAGGATATCGGCAACAGAACGGGCTCCCTTGCCGGGCAAGTGAGCCTAGCAAGGGGCAAGGCCACCGCAAAAGCAGGCAACCAGGCACCCCGGCAAGGTCTGTCGGGGCAGACGGGGGCAAAACCACCCTGCCAACCACTCAAGCACGACCCACGTCCTCAATTAGTGCGGTGTCAAGCCGCAAGATAATTAAGTGGCAGCTGATACGTCTCCAACATATCTATAATTTTTGATTGTTCCATGCTATTATATTATCTATTTTGGATGTTTAATGGGCTTTAATATGCTCTTTTATATTATTTTTGGGACTAACCTATTAACAGGAGGCGCAGTGCTAGTTTCTGTTTTTTTTGCCTATTTTAGAGTTTCGCAGAAAAGGAATACCAAAGAATCCAAACGGAATGAAACCTTCGCGATGATTTTTCTTGGGCCGAAAGCAAACCAGGAGACTTGGAGTGGAAGTCTGGAACTCTGTGAGGCGGCCACGAGGCAGGAGGGCGCGCCCAGGGGGTAGGCACGCCCCACCCTCATGGGCCCCACAAAGCTCCACCGACATACTTCTTTCGCCTATATATACTCTTATACCCTAGATCGATCGTAGAGAGCCACGAAACCACTTTTCCACCGCCGCAACCTTCTGTACACATGATATCCAATCTTGGGGCCTTTTCCAGTGATCTGCCAGAGGGGGAATCGATCATGGAGGGCTTCTACATCAACACCATAGCCTCTCCGATGAAGCGTGAGTAGTTTATCATAGACCTTCGGGTCCATAGTTATTAGCTAGATGGCTTCTTCTCTCTCTTTGATTCTCAATACAAAGTTCTCCTCGATGTTCTCGGAGATCTATTCAATGTAATATTCCTTTGCGGTGTGTTTGTCGAGATCATATGAATTGTGGGTTTATGAACAAGATTATCTATGAATATTATTTGGTTCTTCTCTGAATTCTTGTATGCATGATTTGATATCTTTGCAAGTCTCTTCAAATTATTAGTTTAGTTTGGCCTATTAGATTGATCTTTCTTGCAATGGGAGAAGTGCTAAGCTTTGGGTTCAATCTTGCGGTGTCCTTTCCTAGTGACAGTAGGGGCAGCAAGGCACGTATTATATTGTTGCCATCGAGGATAAAAAGATGGGGTTTATATCATATTGCTTGAGTTATCCCTCTACATCATGTCATCTTGCTTAAAGCGTTACTCTGTTCTTATGAACTTAATACTCTAGATGCATGCTGGATAGCGATCGATGTGTGGAGTAATAGTAATAGATGCAGAATCGTTTCGATCTACTTGACACAGATGTGACGCCTATATTCATAATCATTGCCTAGATATTCTCATAACTATGCGCTTTTCTATCAATTGCTCGATAGTAATTTGTTCACCCATAGTAATACATGCTATCTTGAGAGAAGCCACTAGTGAAACCTATGGTCCCCGGGTCTCTTTCTTATTATATTGCATCTCTTTTATTTACATCGCATCTTGTTTACTATTTTGCAATCTTTACTTTACAATCTATACAAGAAAAATACCAAAAATATTTACTTTACTATCTTTATCAGATCTCACTTTTGCGAGTGACCGTGAAGGGATTGACAACCCCTTTATCGCGTTGGTTGCAAGGTTCTTGATTGTTTGTGCAGGTACTAGGTGACTTGTGCGTTGTCTCCTACTGGATTGATACCTTGGTTCTCAAAAACTGAGGGAAATACTTACGCTACTTTGCTGCATCACCCTTTCCTCTTCAAGGGAAAACCAACGCATGCTCCAAAGGTAGCAAGAAGGATTTCTGGCGCCGTTGCCGGGGAGATCGATGTAAAGTCAAGACATACCATGTACCCATCATAAACTGTTCTCCCTCGCATTACATTATTTGCCATTCGCCTCTCATTTTCCTCTCCCCCACTTCTAAAACGATTTTCGAAAACCTTTGCGTTTTATTCTCCCCTCTTTCATTCGTTTGTTTTCGCTTGCTTCTTGTGTGCTTGTGTGTTGGATTGATTGTTTGTCACGATTGCTTGTGTGCTTGTGTGACTTTTCCAATACAAACAACAATGATTATATTAGCACTCCGATTGCTCCTACTACCGATGTTGAATCTTGTGAAATTAATACCGCTTTGTTGAATCTTGTTATGAAAGATCAATTTTCTGACCTTCCTACTGAAGATGCCGCTACCCATCTAAACAACTTTGTTGATTTGTGTGATATGCAAAAGAAGAAAGATGTGGATAATGATATTGTTAAATTGAAGCTATTTCCATTTTCGCTTAGAGATCGTGCTAAAACTTGGTTCTCTTCTTTGCCTAAAAATAGTATTGATTCATGGAATGAGTTCAAAGATGCTTTTATCTCTAAGTATTTTCCTCCTACTAAGATCATCTCTCTTAGGAATGATCTTATGAATTTTAAGCAACTTGATCATGAGCATGTTGCACAAGCTTGGGAGAGGATGAATTTAATGATACGTAATTGCCCTACACATGGTTTGAATTTGTGGATGATTATACAAAATTTTTATGCCGGATTGAATTTTGCTTCTAGAAATCTTTTAGATTCGGCCGCGGGAGGCACTTTTATGGAAATCACTTTAGGATAAGCTACTAAACTCCTAGACAATATTATGGTTAATTATTCTCAATGGCACACCGAAAGATGCACTAGTAAAAAAGTTCATGCGATTGAAAAGATTAATGTTTTGAGTGGAAAGATGGATGAACTTATGGAATTGTTTGCTAATAAAAGTGTTTCTTCTGATCCTAATGATATGCCTTTGTCCACTTTGATTGAGAATAATAATCAATCTATGGATGTGATTTTTTTGGTAGGAACAATTTTGGTAACAACGCGTATAGAGGAAATTTTAATTCTAGGTCGTTTCCTAGTAATTCCTCTAATAATTATGGTAATTCCTACAGCAACTCTTATGGAAATTTTAATAAGATGCCCTCTGATTTTGATATTAGTGTTAAAGAATTTATGAGTTCCCAAAAGAATTTCAATGCTTTGGTTGAAGAAAAATTGCTTAAGATTGATGAATTGGCTAGGAACGCGGATAGAATTTCTCTTGATGTTAATTCTTTGAAACTTAGATCTATTCCACCTAAAAATGATATCCATGAGTCTCTCAAATCCATGAGAATTTCCATTGATGAGTGCAAAGAAAGAAGCGCTAGGATGCGTGCTAAAAAGATTGCTTTGTGAAAGCGTGTTCTTCTAGTTTTCATGATAATAATGATGAAGATCTAAAAGTGATTGATGTGACTCCTATTAAATCTTTGTTTTCCAATATGAATCTTGATAAAGATGGGACTGGAGATGAGTCAACTTTAGTTAAAAGGCGTCCCAATGATTCGGAGTTTTTAGATCTTGATGCAAAAATTAATAAAAGTGGGATTGAAGAGGTCAAAACTTTACATAGCAATGAACCCACTATTTTGAATTTTCAAGGAATTTAATTATGATAATTCCTATTTGATAGGTTGTATTTACTTGTCGCAATCCATGTTAAATTCTCCTCATGCTTATAATCAAAATAAAGCTTTGACTAAACATATCGTTGATGCTTTAATGCAATCCTATGAAGAAAAGCTTGAACTAGAAGTTTCTATCCCTAGAAAACTTTATGATGAGTGGGAACCTACTATTAAAATTAAGATTAAAGATTATGAATGCTACGCTTTGTGTGATTTGGGTGCTAGTGTTTCCACGATTCCAAAAACTTTGTGTGATGTGCTAGGTTTCCGTGAATTTGATGATTGTTCTTTAAATTTGCATCTTGCGGATTCCACCATTAAGAAACCTATGGCAAGGATTAATGATGTTCTTATTGTCGCAAATAGGAATTGTGTGCCCGTATATTTCATTGTTCTTGATATAGATTGCAATCCTACATGTCCTATTATTCTTGGTAGACCTTTCCTTAGGACGATTAGTGCAATTATTGACATGAAAGAAGGAAATATTAGATTCCGATTTCCATTAAGGAAAGGCATGGAACACTTTCCTAGGAAGAAAATTAAATTTCCTTATGAATCTATTATGAGAGCCACTTATGGATTGCATACCAAAGATGACAATACCTAGATCTATTCTTGTTTTTATGCCTAGCTAGGGGCGTTAAACGATAGTGCTTGTTGGAAGGCAACCCAATTTTATTTTTGTTCTTTACTTTTTGTTCCTGTTTAGTAATAAATAAATCATCTGTCCTCTATTATGATTGTGTTTTTATGCTTTAATTAGTGTTTGTGCCAAGTAAAGCCTTTAGGATCTTCTTGGGTGATTATTGTTTGATCTTGCTGATAAAAACAGAAAGTATGCTCTCACGAAAATAATTTTAATTTTTTACCAGAGAGAAATAAAATACCAATCCAACTGCAGTAGATCAATATACAAATTTTCCTGCTAATCCTAATTTTTCAGAATTTTTGGAGTTACAGAAGTATTCGAAACCTACAGATTGCTACAGACTGTTCTGTTTTTGACAGATTCTGTTTTTCGCGTGTTGTTTGCTTATTTTGATGCATCTATGGCCAGTATCGGGGGGTATGAACCATAGAGAAGTTGGAATACAGTAGGTTTAACACCAATATAAATAAATAATCAGTTCATTACAGTACCTTAAAGTGGTGGTTTATTTTCTTATACTAACAGAGCTCATGAGATTTTCTGTTGAGTTTTGTGTTGTGAAGTTTTCAAGTTTTTGGGTAAAGATTTGATGGATTTTGGAGTAAGGATTGGCAAGAACCTAAGATTGGGGATTCCCAAGGCACCCCAAGGTAAAATTCAAGGACAACTAAAATCCTGAGCTTGGGGATGCCCCGGAAGGCATCCCCTCTTTCGTCTTCATCTATCGGTAACTTTACTTGAGGCTATTTTTTATTCACCACATGATATGTGTTTTGCTTGGAGTGTCTTGTATGATTTGAGTCTTTGCTTTTTAGTTTACCACAATCATCCTTGCTGTACACACCTTTTGGGAGAGACACGCATGAATCGGAATTTATTAGAATACTCAATGTGCTTCACTTATATCTTTTGAGCTAGATAATTTTGCTCTAGTGTTTCACTTATATATTTTTAGAGCACGGTGGTGGTCTTATTTTATGGAAATTATTGAACTCTCATGCTTCACTTATATTATTTTGAGAGTCCTTTAGAACAGCATGGTATTTTGCTTTGGCTATAAAATTAGTCTTAATATGATAGGCATCCAAGATGGGTATAATAAAAACTTTCATATAAAGTGCATTGAATACTATGAGAAGTTTGATTCCTTGTGATTGTTTTGAGATAAGAAGATGGTGATATTAGAGTCATGCTACTTGAGTAGTTGTGAATTTGAGAGATACTTGTGTTAAAATTTGTGATTCCCATAGCATGCATGTATGGTGAACCGTTATGTGATGAAGTCGGAGCATGATTTCTTTTTTGATTGTCTTCCTTATGAGTGGCGGTCAGGAATGAGCGATGGTATTTTCCTACCAATCTATCCCCCTATGAGCATGCGCGTAGTATTTGATTTCGATAACTAAAAGATTTTTGCAATAAGTATGTGAGTTCTTTATGACTAATGTTGAGTCCATGGATTATACGCACTCTCACCCTTCCACCATTGCTAGCCTCTCTAGTACTGCGTAACTTTTTCTGGTACCATAAACCCACCATATACCTTCCTCAAAACAGCCACCATACCTACCTATTATGGCATTTCCATAGCCATTCTGAGATATATTTCCATGCAACTTTCCACCGTTCCGTTTATTATGACACACTCCATCATTGTCATATTGCTTTGCATGATCATGTAGTTGACATCGTATTTGTGGCAAAGCCACCGTTCACAATTTTTCATACATGTCACTCTTGATTCATTGCACATCCTGGTACACCACCGGAGGCATTCACATAGAGTCATATTTTGTTCTAAGTATCGAGTTGTAATTCTTGAGTTGTAACTAAATAAAAGTGTGATGATAATCATTATTAGAGCATTGTCCCATTTGAGGAAAGGATGATGGAGACTATGATTCCCCGACTAAAATAAAATAAAAAAAGAGGCCATAAAAAGAAGAGAAAAGGCCCAAATAAAAAAATGAGAGAAAAAGAGAGAAGGGGCAATGCTACTATCCTTTTTCCACACTTGTGCTTCAAAGTAGCACCATGATCTACATGATAGAGAGTCTCATATTTTGTCACTTTCATATACTAGTGGGAATTTGTAATTATAGAACTTGGCTTGTATATTCCAATGACGGGCTTCCTCAAAATGCCATAGGTCTTCGTGAGCAAGCAAGTTGGATGCACACCCACTTAGTTTCTTTTTGAGCTTTCATACACTTATAGCTGTAGTGCATCCGTTGCATGGCAATACCTACTCACTCACATTGATATCCATTGATGGGCATCTCCATAGCCCGTTGATATGCCTAGTTGGTGTGAGAATATCTTCTCCTTTTTGTCTTCTCCACAACCACCATTCTATTCCACCTATAGTGTTATGTCCATGGCTCACGCTCATGTATTGCGTGAAAGTTGAAAAAGCTTGAGAACGTCAAAAGTATGAAACAATTGCGTGGCTTGTCATCGGGGTTGTGCATGATTTAAATATTTTGTGTGATGAAGATAGAGCATATCCAGACTATATGATTTTGTAGGGATAGCTTTCTTTGGCCATGTTATTTTGAGAAGACATGATTACTTTATTAGTATGCTTGAAGTATTATTATTTTTACGTCAATATTAAACTTTTATTTTGAATGTTTCGGATCTGAACATTCATGCCACAATAAATAAAATTACATTGATAATTATGTTAGTCCACATCAAAAATTTTGTTTTTATCATTTACCTACTTGAGGACGAGCAGGAATTAAGCTTGGGGATGCTTAATAGGTCTCCAACATATCTATAATTTTTGATTGTTCCATGCTATTATATTATCTATTTTGGATGTTTAATGGGCTTTAATATGCTCTTTTATATTATTTTTGGGACTAACCTATTAACCGAAGGCCCAGTGCCAGTTTTTGTTTTTTTTGCCTATTTTAGAGTTTTGCAGAAAAGGAATACCAAACGGAATGAAACCTTCGCGATGGTCTTTCTTGGACCGAAAGCGAACCAGGAGACTTAGAGTGGAAGTCTAGAACTCCGTGAGGCGGCCACGAGGCAGGAGGGTGCACCCAGGGGGGTAGGCGCGCCCCCACCCTCTTGGGCCCCACGAAGCTCCACCGACGTACTTCTTTCGCCTATATATAGTCTTATACCCTAGATCGATCGCAGAGAGCCACAAAACCACTTTTCCACCGCCGCAACCTTCTGTACCCGTGAGATCCCATCTTGGGGCCTTTTCCGGTGATCTGCCGGAGGGGGAATCGATCACGGAGGGCTTCTACATCAACACCATAGCCTCTTCGATGAAGCGTGAGTAGTTTACCACAGACCTTCGGGTCCATAGTTATTAGCTAGATGGCTTTTCTGTCTCTTTGATTCTCAATACAAAGTTCTCCTCGATGTTTTGGAGATCTATTCTATGTAATATTCTTTTGCGGTGTGTTTGTCGAGATCTGATGAATTGTGGGTTTATGAACAAGATTATCTACGAATATTATTTGGTTCTTCTCTGAATTCTTATATGCATGATTCGATATATTTGCAAGTCTCTTCGAATTATCAGTTTAGTTTGGACTACTAGATTGATCTTTCTTGCAATGGGAGAAGTGCTTAGCTTTTGGTTCAATCTTGCGGTGTCCTTTCCAAGTGACAGCAGGGGCAACAAGGCACGTATTGTATTGTTACCATCGAGGATATAAAAGATAGGGTTTATATCATATTGCTTGAGTTTATCCCTCTACATCATTTCATCTTGCTTAAAGCGTTACTCTGTTCTTATGAACTTAATACTCTAGATGCATGCTAGATAGCGGTCAACGTGTGGAGTAATAGTAGTAGATGCAGAATCATTTTGATCTCCTTGACACGGACGTGATGCCTATATTCATAATCATTGCCTAGATATTCTCATAACTATGCGCTTTTCTATCAATTGCTCGGCAGTAATTTGTTCACCCACCGTAATACATGCTATCTTGAGAGAAGCCACTAGTGAAACCTATGGTCCCTGGGTCTCTTTCTTATTATATTGCATCTCTTTTATTTACATCGCATCTTGTGTACTATTTTGAAATCTTTACTTTCCAATCTATACAACAAAAATACCAAAAATATTTACTTTACTATCTTTATCAGATCTCACTTTTGCGAGTGACCGTGAAGGGATTGACAACCCCTTTATCGCGTTGGTTGCAAGGTTCTTGATTGTTTGTGCAGGTACTAGGTGACTTGTGCGTTGTCTCCTACTGGATTGATACCTTGGTTCTCAAAAACTAAGGGAAATACTTAAGCTACTTTGCTGCATCACCCTTTCCTCTTCAAGGGAAAACCAATGCATGCTCAAGAGGTAGCAGCAGCCGTTCGCCACATGGCAGCCATTTCGTACAGAAGAAGCCTACAGATGAAACCCGTCCTGCGACGTGTCAAGGGAACAGGTGTGGAGCTGGCAAGATAACCCGGCAAGCCCTGCCGGGCGACTACTGATGTGACACTCAGCGGCGCATTCAATGCACCCTGTCACCCACAGAGTTAGGTATGATAGCACTGTTCGCTATCATATCAGTGAATAGTTACCACTTTGCCACTGTGGTGACCCCTTAATCTATAAAAGGTGGCCCATGGCACTCATAGGAGGGGTTAGAAGGTTGGAAAGTTGATACACCCAAGCCCCCATATGCACGTAGTCGCTGCGGCCCCGAGGCAAACCCTGCCGGGCAAGTGTACTACACACCACCACATTCATTGCACCATCAATCCACTAAAGTCTTACGCCTTGCGGTCGCCCGAACCTGGGTAAATCGCTTGTGTGCTCTCTGTCGCGCTGCCGTACGCTAGTCTGCTCTTTGTACAACGCGTCGTCCCCCTTTCGAACCAGCAAGGGGCCACCCGGTACCATAGGTGGCCGCGGATATCCCGCGACACTATGCAGATGAGTTAGGATACACTTGATCCCAGAAAGGTATCTCTCCTTCAAACAAACAACAATACATAATATCCAACAAAAGAGGGTCATGCTACAGCAGCAGGATACATGGCTTAGTCTGAATCAAGTTGTGCATATTTGTTGTTGCATGAACCACATCGCCACATGTCTGGTTTGCAAAATCCATTCATCCCATGGAAGCTTGATGCCTTTCACACACTGATGATTATCTAGCAACAAGCTATGTCGATGACTCTTCGGATATGGTGATTCATGAAACCCATGGTATGATGTGTAAACATAGTTCCCCCTGGCGAATGGAAGTTGCATAGCACGGTAATCATTGTCGGTGATATTATCGATGATTGGTTGGATGATCAGATAATTGAGCCCGAGGAACATGGAGCGGTTGTCGAGGCTGTAAACCCGCCTCCAGTTGAATACACTTGGCCCAACGGAGTTGGGATCTTTCTCGGATACAAAGAAGCCATAGCCATTACAGTCATGAACGCCCCAGGCATTGTACTGCATGTGGTTTGATGGAATGGTTTGGTCAATTTGGTACGTGCGAATGAGCATCAAATGACCGCCGTCAGTTGAACGAACAATAAACCACCACCCATTGACTGGTATGATTCCAGGTCCTGGAATCATGAAGGCCAGTGCATTTACGTCCACTGCAACAAATCAAATTGGAGACCAAAAGGAACAAAATATACAATCATGTACAGAGTATGTATGGAATTAAGATTATTATAATAGTGACACATATCATAGATAGAGAATTGCAATGTCGTGGTCATAATCATACCCCAAATTAAAAAAAATAAGCCAATGGCTTTCATATCCTAGCAATATGTCATGGTTCAAACATCATGGAAAAATGAGAGGAAAACAACTATGATAGGGCTTACTCATATTCTACCATAGCACTTACTACTATTCTCATATCAACTCTAAACAATAACATGCGTGGTTAGAAAAATCTTGGAAATGAGAGTAACATATAGCAATCATGAGGTTATACTCATAATATCTATTCTAACAATCATTAGATGCCAATTGTTCTCATATCAAATCTAACAATAACATGTGTGGTTAGAACAATCTAGGAAATGAGAGGAACATATAGCAATGATGTGGTTATAGACATATTATTTATTCTAAATTTGTAACAATCAACAGGCAGTCGTATTCATAAGGTAAAGATGCGATGAGATAGAACAATTACACGATGATAGATTCCACCAGTATAGGCAGCCAATATGTGCGTCGACCGCTTAAACGATGCCATCATGCACTATAGCATCAGACAGAAATGGAGGCTCAACAGGATTGACGATGAGCCATAACCATGTATGGCGACCGGATTCCAGATAGACTAATCCCATGTTGAACAAGACAATGAGCTTCTAATCCATGTAGTCTTCTGATGGTGTGGGCACTTCGCAGATTACAACCTTCAGCAAACAGAGGTCACACCTAAAGCTCGACGCGTCTCGTGTGTAGTAGGCAGGAGTGTCCGGCGGGACGCAAGGCTCGGTGGCGGCGGTATCCAACGATGGAACAGTGATCTCTCGCTGGGTGTAGATATCCATGAGACGCCACAGACTACCGGATTGGTGGATGAGGACGATCCAGTTGGCCTTCATGCCCGCCCAGTAGTGGCCGCGCATGAAGGACAGGTGGACGGGTAGTGGTATCATCTCGAGGGGCACCACGGCAAGCTTCATAGAATCGTCAAGTCGGTGTCTGGGCCACCTGCAAGGATCGGGCATCAGCAAGCAGGGTGTCTTGAAAAGGGTCGGCCGGTTGCAGATGAGTAGACAGTACAAAGACACCAAGCATGCGGCCTGCCGGACGGTGCTAAGCAGGTCCATACGATTATAGATCTTCTCCAAGAGAACATCGGGGAAGGAATTCCAATTGCGGCTCTACGTGTCGGTCAGTTCTCCCATACGGTTTTTTAGGCCGCTGAGTGATCAGGGTTTTTGGTGCCTGCGAGCGAGCGGGGAAGTGGATTCGGGCGGGTGAGCGAAGAAGATGGCGTGTGTGGTCGAGCAATGAGCGGGGGGATAAGGTATGCATGAGCTACCAAGGAATATGGCGCGGGCGGGCAAGCAGTGAGCGGGGAAGAGAGGAGGAAGAAGAGGGAAAGACGGGGAAGAAAGTGCATTAAATCTCAATTCTACAAGTACTACTACCAGGATATACTGTCCTTCAGAGTGCAAATAGTTAAGACAATGACATGTGGGTCTACCTCAAGAGGTCCCACATGTCAGTTGATGGGAGAGAGAGGTGTGTAGGCATATTTGCGGAAGCGTGCTCCACTGGCAAACATGATGGCAGTACTGGGTAAGGCTGATTTAGTAACACCAACATGCTGGTTCAGCTTATTAATTAAGTGTCCCATCTGCTGCAGCGTGTATTGTCACTTCATTGTGAAGACTAGTTGAATAGTTCTCTCTGACCGAGATGGGGAATAATGGATCGCCAAGACTTCCTATCTACAGTATCCCTGTGCCTCTACTCTCATCCTGTCCAACAAGATGAAACATTGGCCAAGGCACCCGTCGCCAATAATGTAGGAGTACTAGTAGTATTTTGTGTCAAACTTTGACCATCTATTTAACTAATAAAAGGTTAATGCATTTCTCCAAAAATCGTATCACTGGGTTTGTATTTGAACATAGTTTTTAATGGTATAGTTTTTTATGACATGCATTGACACTTTGTTAGTTAAATTTATGGTCAAAATTTTACACTAAGTATGAAGGGGACCATTAAACTAGGACGAAGGTTTATATACAGGGCAATAAAAAATCAACAACCAAGGTAGTAGTAAATGATGAGTGCCCGAAGAATTTTTCCGAAAGTACTCTATAATGGGCTCGTTTTCCTCAAGACAATTATGTTTACGAATGTACTAATTGGAATGCATGCGTGAGGAACAAATGACCAGATCTTTGACATGCATTGTTGAGTTATCTCTTAATTCTTGCATGCAACGTTTTAATGAAGCTTGAAATATGAACATGTCAATGGGAGGGAGTAAAAGCCTCATGCATGCATGCATGCAACATGCAACACTCACACGTACACATGCACTAACGCGACACTCACGCATCCATGCTGCACACAACAACGACGCAACACACACGCTCACGCTCAAGTGCTCAACCTACTCCCTACGTTCGTGAAAGATTGTACATATAGAGATTTACACATTGACCAAGAGGAACCGGAACTTCATGGCATAATTAATGCCCAAAAGTAGCATACTTATGTGCGCATGCGACCATTGAGAGAAAAAGATTAAATGAAGGTTGTTGCATGTTGTAATTAAGGATAGACATGTAGCGTATTGTTAGAGCACAAGTTGGTGCATTAGTCAATCAATATCGATTAGATTAAAGGCTAAATGCATCGGAAGTGTAGATGTACACTCTTTGTTGGAAGACCGAGGGAGTACACATGCATGCACGCACATACACAGCCAGGGTGGTTTGTGCGCAAGGGTTGGACTCCTGTCGCGCATGAGGAAAGTTTTGTTTAACTGATTTCTTTGCTCTGCCAACTGACTGGTGGGACCCAGAAACTAGGTGTCAATTTAACTAGTCAACAAAGTGCCATGTCGACTATGTGGCCAGTCAGTAGGGTGCAATATGGTGCTCTATGATGAGCTAGTGATCGTATAATCACCACAAAACTATATAGTGACCGTAATGAGCGTATTGTTACATACGTTGACCGCCAGTGTACTTTCTCGTTTCAAATTAAGCCATATTAACCGGAACGGACGCAGTATGGACTAGTAATGCTTTGATGTGTCCCGTCAACTCGTTGAACGAGGAGAAGCGTGCTTACTACGCCCTCTCCCTTGCCCATGCGCGGTGGCTCATGGGACGAGGAGAAGCTTGCTTACTACGTACGCCTATGCCCTCTCCCTCGCCCACGCGCGTGGTGGCTCGCAGGACGAGGAGAGGGTTTTGACTACAGCGCCCTCTCCCTCGCCCTCGCCCTCGCGGTGGACGTGCAACAGTTCATTCGGTGTTAGATTGCCAGAAGCATATTGTACTGTAGTATCATCATTGTTGGACCTTCCGAAGAGGCGAAGAGCCAAGTGAAAGGTTCACACAAGTACGAACTGCTAAACCTCCCGAACAGGCAAAGATCCAAGAGCAAGGTTTTATAGGAGTTGTCTTCCTAGTAGGAGTACTACAACTATAGAGAATGATGCTACTGTATGATGCCGCCACGTCACCTATATCCAAAGCTGTGCCACCTTTTTTCTCAAAGATCATGTTGGAGCCCGTGCAACAACCACACAAGTTGCACGCACACATAACACATTTACTAGTAATAAATTCTAAAGGACAAATGCTAGTATGCCACACAAGTTCGTCTCCACTTCATGTGATAAATTTGTGCACGACTAGTCTACATATATTCACGGCGCTATCGTTCACAATTTACCATACTCCACTTCCACGTTATAGATGGGCTCCATGTCCTCCTATAGGTTCCAGTCACAGGTGTTCTTCATGGATGGCACGATCCATAGTGGTGGGCAACGGGAATCATTGTCGCAGCTTTCTAGTCCGGTTCCACACTATGGAGACTCGTCCAAGCTAAAGCTGCATAAATCAGGGATATCATGTCCCAGCATGTCGTTCATCCGGTGGTGCGCACTGAAGACAGAACCATGCTTCATGAACGGTAGGCCTTCGGTGTTGTGCACGGAAGGTGGCATCCGCTTCACAATGGGGTAGCTATCCCCAATGAAAAGCGAGTACTCTCCAAGAGTGTTCCTCAGCACCCACGTAGCACCATGGGGTCGAACTCAGCATCGTTTATCCGGTACATGCGGCATCTCAGATCTGGACACATGGTGACGTACATAGTCAAGGTCCATCCATAATAATGTTGTGCTCAATTATGGTGGTCAGTAATACTGTGCAACAAATAGTACTACTCTGGTATAGAGGTAGTAAAATAACCGGCTTATTATATATATCCACTCTTGTCTACATGGATGAGATAGTAATCAAGACATGGAAAACAAAAATGGTGGGAGCCAGTGGGTTCAAGTATTCAAGGGCCTAGTTAGCTATACGCGTCCTCTACGTAAAAAGTACTCATACTAGTACTAGTAAGTAGTACAACAATGAAATAGAAGGCCAGAGGGTTAAAAAAATATAATACTAAATTGTACAACTAGTACAGTAAACATGTCCCAGTCAAGAAAATAAAATAACTAACAAGTACTACTCTACTACTCTAACACACAGGAATGAGTAAATAGAATACCTGGGTAGATGATGACGGTTCGGTCGTGGTAGATTGTGTGACCATGTTGCAAATCAGTGGTACCATGGGTAACGACTGCTAAGATAGTTGATCCCAATATGCCTAAGTCAGCTACAAGGTTCCAGGTTAGACCGAATCGCGGACGCAAATGCATATCTAGGATCAGCAATCTTATTTTGATCGGGGGATGACTGGTCCCTGCAAAATGATGGACTACCGTTAGGGATGCAAATGATGGTTTGTGCATTCCATTTGTAATCTCCCGTACCGAAGGATTGCAACCAGATGAAACAAGTCCCCTGGCTTGTCACCGCAAAGATGCGGCCTACATGGCGCATGGTGTCTTCGAACGTGTATGGGTACAAATCTGTCGTGGCCAACATGTGCCAGCCTTTACCGTTACTGCCTCTTGTAATGATGGCAATCCTTATGTCGAACACCGCGATGAGATAGTAATTGTTGTAGCCACGTCGCTTTGTCGGCGGGTTCGCAATTGCTATCTTCTTGAATATAATGTAGGCATCATCATACGTATTCAAGCCCATCCAGTGTGGAAGGCCGATCCCAATGGTGGAGAAGGGGTCTACGGGAACGGCTGCACTACTATGGATGTTGTGCAAAATGATGGTGGTATCTGGCCAGAGGTATGCAAGCCAATCTTCGTTAGCACCAACCAAGACCTATATATAAGACGGTGGGCAGCGGAGAAATTACGGGATGGAATAACAAAGTACTACATGATCAAACTCCATGACTGACCTGCTCATCGGACAAAATCCGACTACCTCTCAACGTCGACAACTCTAGCGGAGTCAATGTGCAACCATGGCCGGATTGGTGGACTGTTCGAAGGATTGTCCCATAGAAGAACCTTCTCCTCGAGGACGCATGGAAGACCAACAAGCATGGCCTTTTCCCAAGCCCATTTAAGCACCGTCTTAAAAAAGTTGGTGTAGGAAGCACCGAGTCTTGCAGCAGTGAGGATGTCGGAGCGGCGTGTGATTTCGCCCAGAGGATCATCATCCAAGATCTCCCAACCCCGAGGAGGAGGAGAACTGCCTGGCGAATCCATGGGAGCAGCGATGAACAGCCTTCTCTTCGGGGGGGGGGGATTGGTGAGGAGGAGATAAGAGCGTAGTAACCGCAGGGCCTCGTCCCTTCACTAAGGAAATTATGCGGGCACACATCCTGGTAGTGCCTCGTGCCCCGCGATGGTGAGGCTATTATTTACTACATACTCGTACTGTAGCAGTAGTAGTACTACTTTCTCAACTAGTAGTGCGATGTACTGTACTTCTATAGTGCACCAGTTTTGAACTCTTGAATCTCAGGGCCAAGGAGCTATAGTTGCAAGTGGAGGGTACTACTGTTCTCTAGAACCATCGTTGTACTATCAATCCAGGGAAAGTACACCTACGCAGTGGGTACTCTCCATGCTCTATTCAAGCGCGTAGCTGGCATACTCAGCCACACCTCTCACGCACACACTAGCAGCCTGTTTATCAGCGACGGTTACCACGAGGGCAGAACTTTTGAGTTCTTTGATACAGCGAGACTAGGCTTTTCGCTTCCATTTGTGGAGGTGTAATGGATCTCGTCGAACTTTGTTAGTAGTTCCTTCTTTATGAATGAGATGAGGCAAAGCTTTTGCCTCTGTTTCAAAACAAAAAAATCTTGTCAAGAGGAATTTGTTTTATAGAGCCGATAATGGAGTGAAGTCCATGCGTGCAATGCCACAAGCTATAGAGTAGTAGAGTACTAGCACTTTATGTATAGAGCCATATTCCACAATTCCCAATGCCATGCGAGGCTTTTCCGGTTCCTCGGGCTTAATTGGGAGGCACTAGTTTAAATATGCTAGCTGATGAGGAAGCTGCAAGCGAGGTGCGGCTAGGGCGAGCACGCAGGCGACAAACTTTGCATGGTGTGAATTGATATAAAGGAGTACTACTCTAGTACGCAAGCCACGAGATGATGGGATGGAAAACCCGTTCATGTGGCTGGGCTATCCAATGCACCCAGATTGTGGTGCGACACGTCCATTCGACTTCAAAAGTCAAACTACCAGTGTACAATATTTGCTCGCAGCGAGGTTACTATTTAAAAAAAGTCCGTCTTGTGCTCGGCCGGGATCGAACCCACAAAACGAGCTATACACTCCCGCGACCACTACTAGTACTCGTTGGAGTACAACGCAACCTAGAATCGCCTTTTGTCGCCAGTACATTGTTCCTTACAAGAAACCAGTAATAATGCCAAGAAACTACTACCACTTACCACCCAGCCCTACCAAGAAACGACTACTCTACAAAGTGTCGTTATAGGCACGTTTCAACCCATGTCGCCCCTTAAGTCAACGCCTTCTATTTGACCGGCAAGTTAGGCGTTATGACTTGTGGGACCTACATGTCAGTCTGGACAAAAATCCCCGAGTAACCTCCTACCTCTGGCCCGTCCACCTAGTCATCCTCGGCTGTGGGATGCAGCTACTGCCGCCGACAGAAGGCGAGGTCAAAACCATCGGCATTGCGGAGCCCATCTTGCGGCAGCCCGGATGCCAGCTCCGTCCGGCGCTTGCGGCCACTAGCTAGCCAACATAGCACACACTCTGCTGGATGCATCCAGCTGCTTGTCTACAAGGTTTTCTAGCTAGGTTGGCACGGCGGTGCGGCGGCTTGCTCGTGCGCGCCGCGCTAAGGCCAGCCATCTGGCTCGAGTGAAGGCCAGCACGGCGGCTTGCTCGCGCGTGAGTCACACTCGGGCCAGCCAGCCAACCCGTGCGGAGGCCAGCGCGGCATCCGGCCTGTCTGGCGGAGTGGCGGCCAACTTGCTCATCACTGACGCCACCGACGAACACGCATCAGTACTGATTGAAGTAATGTTCAGGAAAAATAATGATTGGGGGAGGGAGAACAGGATAGAAGGTCAGATGTGGGTCCCTCATGTCAGCGGTCAAACAAAATGTGTTGGTTTAAGCTGCCTCGTCAGCACAGATGTGTGGGCCAACCCTGTCATAAACGGGTTTAAACAAGCCTACTCGACACTAGGTAGTAGTTTTTTGGCGCGGATTAAGAAATTTTGGGTATGTTTTTGCTATTTTTTGTACAATGGTTTCTTCCTAGGGCTGGTTGAAAGTGGTAGTTTTTTGTTAAATACTCTACATACTGTAAGTAGGAGTGAAAGTTAAGCTTTGGAAGCCAATAAGCTTGACTAGTTACATAGTGCTTATGTGTACGTAATTCAAACTAAATATCAACCATAAGTGACTAATATCTTGATGGAAAACTTGAAACTATGGAAATACTAGCATTTTTTGCATGGTTGGAAATACTAGCAATGTTCGCATGCATTGCAACGGATCATAATTAGAATAATACTGATTCACAAACTTGATAGAAAACACTCTAATTTTTATATACATATATCACTAGAGATATATTATGTTTCAATCAGAATATATTCCTTGGGCTGTTTTGGTGTGGTGAGGGAGGGATGTGGTTGGTTTTAAGATACTAATTAAGGGCTTTTTGCAAATTGGTAGAGAAGTAGGATGTTGTTGAGAAAAGGTAACAACTTACCTCACAGTCATTAGATGTAGACCTAATGGTCAGAAATGACGGATGGCAGACACACCATCATCACCAACTAAGTCATCTGTAGGAGTACTAGCAAGATGTTCGTGCATTGCACGGAACATCAAGATGCATTTTTTTATAAAACACCTATTGTGATTGACCCATGCGGGAGTAATCCCATGCGTAAAAACTAATGATATCTCGAGAAATAGGAGAGATAAGGTGAGGAGCAGTGGGGCGTGGTGGTGATTGGTGGTCGGACTGAGCAGAGGCATGGGGATGGACGACGCTGGCAATGACCACCATGCCAGTTTGTTCCGGAGGCTTCCTTTTTTAATTGCTCAACAATGAGGTTGTTGGAGATAGGGATGAATGAGGGAAGGCCTTGTCTACAAATGTGGAGAGAGGTGCGGGTATCTTTTAGTTTAATTTCTATCCGTCAGATATAGATCGGACAGTCTATATTGCAAGATGGCAGGCGTACCATCATCACCAACTCGGTTTTTTATAAGAGAAGAAATATAAGTATGGAGATACAAATGTATTATCGATACTTGTTTCCGTAAACTTGGATCTACATTCTATTCAATGGCTCAACATGTGGGGCCTTAGCACAATGACTTTCGACTGTGTAAAACAAAGGTTTTCCCGTCGCCAATAAGGACGGGGTGACGGCGACACGCTTTTGGCTTGCTCTAGTCCTAGTAGTCATACTAGGTGGTCTATGCACGTGTATATTTATTCTTTTTCACGCCTCGTGTTCGTCGTACTGCCACGACTGTTGATGAGTAGATGGTAAGTTATTCACGAGAAAATGTTTTTTGAGCGTGTGTGCGAGAGAAAGAGCGTGCGTGTGTGATATGTGTAGAGATTGAGGCAATGATAAGAGATTCTTTGTGTCTCTGCGTGTGGAGGATAGAGAGAGACCTGTGCATGGGGCTTTGTGCTGTGTAACTTGGAGACACATAGACATAATCTGAGAGTGAGTGTGTGAGATACACATGCAGACATGGGGAGAGATGTGTGAGTTAGAGAGATGGATAATTTTGGTGTGCATCTAAGCTAGAGAGAGGGGGATATATACATACCTAGAGCTGGAGAGAATATGCAAGGGTGTGTGTGTCTTAAAAGAAGGATCCAGATAGATGGGTGTTTGTGCGCGTCTGTGTGTGTTTGTGCGCGTGTGTGTGTGTGTGAGAGAGAGAGGGAGTGTGTGTACGTGGAAAAGAGATACCACTAATGATGTAAACCTAGTATAGGGAAGGGGGAATGGTGTGACATGTGTGTCAAAGAGAGACAAAGGCATGTGTAGTAGCGGGATAGCATGGGTGTGGGCGGCGAGTAGACTATTTGGAAGAGACATCGAGTGTGTGTGGGAGAGGGGTGTGAGAGCGAGAGAGAGAGAGAGCTAGCGAGGGAGAGAGAGAGGGAGAGAGGGGGGAGAGAGGGGTCGTTTGTGTGTAGAAGTGGTGTATAGATAAGGAGACAATGTTGACGTTGTTCAAAAGTGGCCTATGTACGGAGACGCAAGGGAAGTGAGTCATCGTGTGTGTGTGTGATAGGGACTTGATGAGAGATCTAGAATAGATTGTGTAGAGAAAACGTGCGAGATTGAGAACGACGATATATTAGGGAGCTATGGAAAGAGTCATGACATATATGTATATAGGGAAGGACCTGGGGTGGGTCCGCATGTGGGAGAGATAGAAAGAGGAGAGTGGTGCACAAGGAGACAAAGGGTGCTGGTTAGCAGTGGGAGTGGTGTGTGAGGTGAGTGTGCGAGAACCACATAACTAGGGACATAGACGTTTGGGGGCGATGTTTTGTGTGTATGGGAAAGATACACTCTATATAGTATGTGTGCTTGGGAAAGAGAGATGCCGGGAGACCTAGATAGTGGGGGAAGAGATGTGTGCATGCCCGAGAGATAAAGTGATAGAGACCTATATTGGGTTCTAGACTGTAGAAGAGAGGGGGGTGTTACTGTGCTCGTGTGTTCATGTCCAGGTGAGAGAACGACTTGTGTGTGGGGGGGACGGGGGGTGGCTTCAGATAAAGAGAGAGGTGTCTATATTTGAGGGACTTTAGCGCAATTGAGATATATACGTGGTCAATAGTGTGTGCACTCATGGTTCATCAATTTGTTTCACAGTTTGGACTATGAGATAACGATACTTTTGAACATGCATGATATACCTTGAAGTACCAGAATTACAAACCTAAGATTTGAATTTTGGAATTCGACTCCATCATTAGCTTTAATTCATTTAAACAGAGGTACATTTTTAAGCCGGGATTTCGTGTTTCAAATTCATATATCAAACCTAGAGATATACACATACGGGCACGTTCAAACTTTATAATCATCCACTTTATTCATACACATACACATTTTTGCTTTTGTCATCATATTTAGGATAAACACATTTGGAATTTATTTGAATTGGACCGTATGATGGTATTTGCTTGCACTAGCTCAATAATCCATATTTGAATTGAATGGAAAATCTATGTTTTGAGTTGGAGACATTGATTTTTGAAACTTGCACTTTTTTGCGTGCAAAACAAATAAATTATCGGCCATGATATCATATTCAGCCGTACAAGAGCGGAACACTTAATTTCAGCTTCCAAAAGCTTTCAAATTTCCCGCTCACATCGAAATATCTCGCGCCTGAAAGTTTAGCCCTACGATATTCCTGTTTTACCCCTGCCACATGAACGGAAAAGGGCTGCTTTGGTAACTCCATTGTTTTCCCTTCTTTGCCCTCCAACATTCTTCCCTAGAGCCCCTCCCCGACCTCCCCCCCAACCATGCCAAGCCGCCGAATCTAGTCCTCTGCCACAGCGGTGGACCTCACACCCCGCCGGATCTGCCTTCCGCACCTTGGAACCCCCAACTGGCAACTCCCCACTTCACCGAAGCCGCTTCAGCGACTGGCTTGTCCACCGCTCTAGATCTCCTTGACCGCCATCATGGTCCACCGCACCAGACCTGCTTCACCGGCGCCCTCGTCCACCATAATATAGGCCCTTCACTGACTCCCTTGTCTGCCCCATTGCTGGCCCTTCATACAAGCCCTCGTCTGCCGCAACAGATCCACCTCACCGAAAGCACTGTACACCATGCCGGATGTGCTTCGCCGACGCCTTCGTCCACTGCATCGGACCCGCTCCACGGACGCCATATTAAACTCCACTGGCCCTACTTTACTGATGCCACAGCCCCATCGGGTTATTTCGATTTGTACTCCTTCGGTTTTTCTCTTCTTTATCGTGGAACTATTCACTTACCACAGATGAGCTTTCTTGTATGTCGACAGGCACCGCAACCGAAGCACCGGAGCCGCTTCAGCAACGGCGACAGACGGCCCAAACTCAACCGCAACACGAGCACCATTGACGATCCTTAGCTATCAAGTATGACAATGATACCCATACGCCACCGAGAATCAGGTACTATTATCCAACGGCTGGCGCCTACGTTCACTTTCTTAGCATAAGCACCGCACCTTTGAATTTCTTCAGGGCATCATTCCATTTTTCATGAGACGCGCTATTCTGCTTGCACCTGTAGGGCCATACTTCTAGTAGTGAACATGTTACATGTGCTAAATTACAAACTAGTGTACATATAGTTACAATGCTTTAGTCTTGTCCTAAGTATTGATGTACTTCCTAGATATCACTGCCTACTATTTTACTTCTTGCATGATATATTTATGATAATGATGTTGTTCTGATGCCACCTGTTGGTTCCATTAGACAGCTTCATGTTCTCTATGCTTAATTACACATCAACAAACTAGCATGTGTTTCTGTTGCTTTTTCTTTGTTTTACCCTACATTTTTTGATGCTAGCTATTACATCACTGCTCCGAGCCTTTGTTCATTGCTTTTTTGTGCGTTCTTGATCTTCCCAAGTTGCATGACTAATTTGATGCTTCTATTAATTATGGAGCTGCCAACCCCATCAAGCAAAATATTTGTTCTTTTGGGGCTGGCACCTCGAACAAGCATAAAAATAGAGTGAAGCACATATATTGTCGTGTAAGCACACACCCTTCTTTCATTAGTTTAGATGAACCATTGATGATCAATTCGAACTAGTGCATGCAATTAAAATTAATTTTACCTAAATAGAGGGTGCAGAATAAACTACAACAACTAGATTTGCAACCATGGGATGCTGACGATATCTTCAAAGAACATTGCAACAGCAAGGCTTCATAGCAACATATGGTAAACCAGTGTGTTTTAGTACATCTGAAATGTAATGCATGTGGGCTGCTTTCTTGGCTTGTGCCCTCAACCTGTAATCCTACAGAATTACAAATAGTTTAGTTGTCTGCTTTGCTGTTTGCTTGATTCGAATGCTTGTTTGTTTCTTGTTAGGCTATACCTGGAGTTGGCCAATATGTTGTCAGTGCCTGCTGTACTATCATAAAGAAATGCATGCCTAGTTCATTTGAGTCCTTAACTTTCCTATGAACTTCATCACAAGAATGTCTTCGTAGTTTATATGAGGCCACACTGTTAAGTGCTTTCTCAGATTATTTCAACTGCTTAGATGCCTTGGCAACTTCATTATAGCGATGGCACACTCCCTTTCACCTAGGGATGTCAACTAGGTCCCGTTTAATCCTGATTGAAGTCCACTAGTGGTATGATAGTTCAAAAGAGTTTTTTTGAGGAAAATGAACTAGGGAGCTAGAAAAAACTAACTAGATGGGAATGGCGGATGTCGTTTATTTGCCACTTACATCCCTAGTTTCATCTTACCATTTTAATTTCTTTTTGGCTGATGCTGCTTCGAATCATTTAAATATAGCTTGCCATGCTCGGCAATAATTCGTATGTCATTTACAATGTAAGCTTACTGCCTGGGTCATGCGATAACTATCTCTTACTTATGTCCAACAGAAACCTTTCAGGATGCCGTTCACACTAGGACACAATGTACACCCCTAGAATTTATTTGTGGAAGTAGTGCGCCATCCATGTTACTAGATGGTAGCAGTTTAGAGGCAACACCAATGGAAAGCAGTCTGAGCATAGATATTATAGTTCTTGAGGCTCTGCTAGAGGCAGAAAGAGATGGTGTGGCTGCCATGAATGAGGTAATCTTGATCTTGAGGCTGGAAATTATGCAATTAGCTGCACGCATTATGTAATCAACCCAAGAATTGGAGGAAGTAAGAATGTTGCATTTGAAGACGGAGGAGGTCCTGCTGCTTCTGCTATCTGAAGCCCGGGGTAATCCTAGTTCTTCTTTAGATACCAGTTGAAATTGTCATTAGATTAACTTGCATGTTGTGTCATGTCTATGAATGGATTATGTTGTAAGACCCCCTATGTTGTCCATGTGTTGTAATGATCCGAATTTTTTAGGTGAGGTAATCCTCAGTACTGCATGATTGACATAAGGTGAACTATTTTTCATGTGAGCATATTGTATTGGATGGAACAATTGTTTGACTCAAAGTGTATCCAACCTACTAAATTCGAAGATCATGACATTTATAAATCACAATCATATATAAAGGTGGAATAAATCTTTGTCGTGGTTTTGAAGAAATAAATAACAAAACGTAGAATTATGTATGGCTATTCATAATCAAATACAAATTGGATTTGAATTTAGTTGCCAGGGCCCAGGGTAAACGTGAATTCTAATTCTCCCAATTTTTGAACAAAGCGGCTAAACACCCACTATCATTTGTGGGATGCCCGAAGAAAGTGTTTGCGAGATGGAAATTATTGTCTACCCCAGAGACTTGACATCCTAATCGAACAGATTTACACTGTTGTCGATAGGGGTAGACTAGTAACTTCAATAAGATGTGAAATGACCACCTCTGAGCCCATTCAGACATGGTGGGCGGCAAAACACATTTGGTTCAAGCTCATACGAAAGACATGTGTCTCTCCCTCCATTTCCCCATTCATACATGGCGGGCAGCAAAACAAACTCTCCTCATCTGAAATCGATGTAGGCAAATATTTTAAATAGGGGCAGATGTGTCCCTTAGACGTGACACAACCGCCCTACCTGTCAGCCCCATTCATACACTCTGGGCGCCAATCGTGGGTGGCAAAACACCCTCTCCTCGCCCGAAATCGCTGCTGGCAAATATTGTGGAGATGCGAGACTACCGTCCTATCCCCAACCGACGTGATGTCCGAAATTTTCCCACATTTTAGACAAGCGTGTCCCAAAGTTTGAGATCCCCCCTCCTCCTCCATTTCCCCATTCATACACCATATGCACCACAACAACCTCCCCATTGTGGCCAGCCTCCTCCGTCCGCCACCCGATCCTCCACCTTACCGGAGCCGCTACCCCTACCCCTGTCGTCCACTGCAAGAGATGGATGTCTGATGTAGGGTGGAAACCCTTGGGGCCAATATTTCATGAAAGGAGAGGATCCCGCGATGAACATGAAGAACACGAGGGGAAACTCGATGGGAAATCAGAAAGGGGCACAAAGGGAAGCACTTAAACCAACAAGATTAAGTCACACATGTGCTAGATCCTAGAAACACGAGAAGAGATACAAGATCCACAATCAACAAAGGATGATACAAATGGTACCGGTCTTCTCCGTGAGGAGGTCTTGATGGTCTTCTCCGCAAGGAGGCCTTGAATCCAAAGGGAGCTTCTCCGAAGAGGGGTCGCGGTCTCTCTCAAGGAGTAGATCCGAGATGGATGAGTGAGGCTTTGTCTCTAAAATGAGCTATCACAACGCTAAACCTAAAACGTAGGTAGGAGGGGAGTATATATAGTCTAGGGGGTGAAAGGGTACATGGGCCTCGGCCCTTCTACTGTGCGCAGACAGACGGGGCCGGATGTTTGGGCGCCGGGCCGGATGTCCGGGCCTTCGGGAGGAGCCGGATGTCCGGGGCTGGGGCCGGATGTCCGGGCTGACGGGGCGTTTCTTCTGTCCTTGGATGTAGCTTGTCCGGATATCCGGGCGTTGGGGCCGGATTTCCGGGCCGGGCCGGATGTCCGGGATGGGGCCGGATGTCCGGGGCCTGTAGATGCTCGGTGGCGGGGATGCTGTTGTAGTTGATGTCTCCAATGGCCGGATGTCCGGGCTCGGGGCCGGATGTCCGAGTCCTGGAGCTGCCTTCTTCTCCTTTCGGCCTTCCTCTTCATCCGTGGACTTGGCGGCTTGTCTGTCTTCATGTGCATCTTCATGAAGGTCCTATTGGTACCTAATCATGCACAACATGTTGGACTTAGGTGGTAGCCATGTCTCGAGAGGATCATATGTAATATCACTAAGGAGAGAAGTCACCTCGGTCTCGAGAGCTCTAGCTCTAGCTCGAGTTATAGGTCCTCTTAGCACTTCGTGAGACGATGGTAGGTCCATGGGGATGACCGTAGGATGGTCCGCATCATCTCCCCTCCCTTGGGGAAGATCCAACCTCGGATCGAAATCCTCATCACCATGGTAGGGCGAGAGATCTTTCACATTGAAGATGTCGCTCATGAAGTACTTGTCGCGTGGAATGTCGATCTTGTAGGCGTTGTTGTTTTAGCGTTCAAGCACCTTGAAGGGTCCACCCGCTCGTGGTTGAATTTTGGACTTGAGTTCGTTGGGGAAGCGATCCTTGCGAAGGTGTAGCCACACAAGATCTCCAATGTTGAACACCATGGGGTTCTTGTTGATGTTGCGCTTGGTCGCAAGTCATTGTACTTGGTGCTCGATGGTGTGTCTTGTATCTTCATGCACCTTCTTGAGATGGTTCACACATGTACTTGCGTCCATATTGATGCGCTCTTGTAGTGGTAGAGGGATAATGTCCAAAGGGGACAATGGGTTAAATCCGTAGACAACCTCGAAGGGGGACTTGCCAGTAGTTGAGTGTCTTGCGCGGTTGTAGGCAAACTCGGCGGTAGGTAGACACTCCTCCCACTCCTTGATGTTCTTCTTGATTAGCACTCGAAGTAGAGCGTAGAGTGTGCGGTTGGTCACCTCCGTTTGGCCGTCAGTTTGAGGATGGTAAGTCGTGGAGAAGAGTAGCTTGATTTCGAGCTTGGCGCATGGGGTCTTCCAAAAGTAACTCAAGAACTTGACGTTGCGGTCCGAGACAATCGTCTTTGGCACTCCATGTATGTCATATTTCGGTTTTCGGCAAAACCCTTGAGGTTCGAACACTGGGGTGCGCACAAATATCTCTCCCCTTCTCTCGCTCGCACACTCTACGATCTCACGGCCTAGCTCGACGAACCAAAAGAACATGAGACACAAGATTTATACTGGTTCGGGCCACCGTTGTGGTGTAATACCCTACTCCAGTGTGGTGTGGTGGATTTCCTCTTGGGCTGAGGATGAATAGTTACAAGGGAAGAACAACCTCGCAAGGTGAGGTGTTCTTGTGCTTGGTGAGTTGATGCTCTCTCTCTCTCTCCGACTCGCCCCTTTGCTATGGTGGTGGCTAGTCCTATTTATAGAGGCCCTGGTCCTCTTCCCAAATATTCAGCGGGAAGGGATCCCACAACAGCCAAATTCGAAGGGAGACAACTAGTACAAGCTATCCTGACAAAAGTAGTCTTCGCCTGCCAAAGGCTCTGGTGGTGACGCTGTCTTGGGCTCCATGGTGACCTCCGTCCTGCCGTCCTGCTGGTCTTGGTCTTGTTGCACCGATATGGAAACCTTTGCCTGATGCCTCGGGACTCCTTGCCTACACTTGCTCCTTTCGCACCAAATAGGAAACGAGGACACTGCACGCTGGCACCCGCCTGGCTCCAGTCGTCATGGCTTGCGTCACAGAAACCTCGCGAGGTGTCCCTTGCCTTGATCTCTCCGCCCCTCGCGAGCCAGCCTGGTGAGGCCGCCCCTGAGGAGGTCTTGCATCGTCCGCCTCACGAGGCTTCGCCCCTTGCGAGGGTCTTGAGTGTTTGATGGTGAAGATGGGCCATACAGGGCCGCTGGTGGAGCCACACTGGGGCCACAGGCAGGCAAGTCTGGGGACCCCCGTTCCCAGAACGCCGACAGTAGCCCCCGGGCCCAAGGCGCGCTAGGGCTTGGCTTCGAGGCAAAGCCAAAGGGAAAGTGCGGAGCGCCGCGGGCCCCAACAGCTTGCGGCCCTGCTTGACACGTGGCGATCGATTGGACGTGGGTGGCCCCACTTCCCCACGCAGCCTTGATATCTGCCTGGCTAGGCGGCCACAGCGTCCCACATAGTTATTTCCCCCTTTCTTGCAACGCACCCCCCGACTCCTTCGCTTCCTCGAATCTCCGCTTCCTCTCCCAATCCAACCTGAGCTCAGTCCTCCCCATTGATATGAGTAGTCTATCATCCCTAATAAGCCAGGCCATCACATATAATGCCCTCGATGCGGCTATATCTCCCACGTGTCGAAGCACGACTTAGAGGCATAACCGCATTGAAAGCAATGTCGCAAGTGAGGTAATCTTCACACAACCCATGTAATACATAAGGGAAAAGAGACATAGTTGGCTTACACTCGCCACTTCACACAAATACATGAATAAAGCATTACAACATCCAAATACAATCAAGGTCCGACTATGGAACCAAAATAAAAGAAGAACCCCAAATGCGACAAAGGTCCCCGATCGACCCCAACTGGGCTCCACTACTGATCAACTAGAACGAAACAACACAAAGGACAAGATCTTCATTGAGCTCCTCCTAAGCTTGGTTGCGTCATCTGCACGGACTCATCGGCACCTGCAAGCTGGTTTGGAAGTATCTGTGAGCCACGGGGACTCAGCAATCTCGCACCCTCGCGATCAAGACTATTTAAGCTTATGGGTAAGGTAAAAGGTATGAGGTGGAGCTGCAGCAAGCGACTAGCATATATGGTGGCTAACATACGCAAATGAGAGCGAGAAGAGAAGGCAAAGCACGGTCGATAGAAGTATGATCAAGAAGTGATCCTAGAACAACCTACGTCAAGCATAACTCCAACACCGTGTTCACTTCCCGGACTCCGCCGGAAAGAGACCATCACGGTTACACACGCAGTTGATTCATTTTAATTAAGTTAAGGTTCAAGTTATCTACAACCGGACATTAACAAATTCCCATCTACCCATAACCGCGGGCACGGCTTTCGAAAGTTCAAGTCCCTGCAGGGGTGTCCCAACTTAGCCCATCACAAGCTCTCACGGTCAACGAAGGAATAGACCTCCTCCCGAGACATTCCGATCAGACTCGGTATCCCGGTTTTTCAAGGCATCCTCAACAATGGTAAAACAAGTCCAGCAAGACCGCCCGATGCGCCAACATCCTGATAGGAGCTTCACATATCTCGTTCTCAGGGCAACACTGAATGAACACTACGTACAGCTAAAACCAGCCCTCAAGTTTCCCCGAGGTGGCGCCACAAGTGGCTCTAGTTTGGACCAACACTTAGACAAGCACTGGCCCGGGGGGGGGGTTAAAAATAAAGATGACCCTCGGGATGCATGACTCCCAAGGGAAAAAGGCTAGGTGGCAAATGGTAAAACCAAGGTTGGGCCTTGCTGGAGGAGTTTTATTCAAAGCGAACTGTCAAGGGGTTCCCATTATAACCCAACCGCGTAAGGAACGCAAAATCCGGGAACATAACACCGATATGATGGAAACTAGGGCGGCAAGAGTGGAACAAAACACCAGGCATAAGGCCGAGCCTTCCACCCTTTACCAAGTATATAGATGCATTAATTAAATAAGATATATAGTGATATCCCAACAAGTAAATATGTTCCAACAAGGAACAACATCTCCATGTTCCAACGAGGAACAAACTTCAATCTTCACCTGCAACTAACAACGCTATAAGAGGGGCTGAGCAAAGCGGTAACATAGCCAATCAACGGTTTGCTAGGACAAGGTGGGTTAGAGGCTTGGTTTAACAATATGGGTGGCATGATAAGCAAGTGGTAGGTATCGCAGCATAGGCATAGCAAAAGAGCGAGCAACTAAGCAAGCAAAGATAGAAGTGATTTTGAGGGTATGATCATCTTGCCTGAAATCCCGCAAGGAAGAAGAACGAGTCCATGAAGAAGATAAACGGACGAAGTCGAACGGTTCCTCACAAACGCGATGTTACCGGAATCAACCCGAAGAAGCAACACCGGAAAGAAACACACAACATAGTAAACAACCAACACATCAACATGGCGTGATGCACAATCGAGTATGATGCATGTCCGGTTTAGTGATACATGGCATGGCAAAATGCACAAACAATCCTACAAATTAAGTGGAGCTCATTATGCAACGGAGTTGCATATTGAAGAAAACACCACATGACTTATTTAGTTCTCTCTCGTTTATGTACCCAACAAGATTAAATGTTGATTAACATGGCAAGAGGGTGAAGCAAAATAAAACTACCTATCTAGTCAAGTTTAAATGAGGCCGGAAGCAACGAACAACAAATCCGGAAACTCCTCATGTGCATATATTAGGTTAGGTCCTGTTCTGCCCTAAACCTTATTTTAGAGTTGTTTAACATGCAAAACAAGTACACCATGTTAAACTAGGCATTTTTCTACCCCATTTACATATAAAGATTATTTAAAACTGAGCTACGGTTATTTAGTTGTGAATTAAATCATTTTAACATGGCATAGGAGCAAATTTAAACAAACATCATTTAAACATTTTGAACCTAGATGAAAGTTGGATATTACAAATCTAGACAAAATTCTAAGCAAGTTTCATGTATAATTCATTTTAATCCGATGCACCAATTGTGAGTTATTATATGCATGAAACTAGGGGGGTTTTCTGTAAAATCTGCCATCTCAGGATTAATAGAAAAAAAACGTTCTGCGAGAAAAAAATGTCCCGGGCCGAATCTGGCCGGCCCAAAAGTGCACAGAGACAGGGGCTGCTCACTAGGCCTCATGGGCCGGTCGGTGGAGGAGGTTGGGCAGGCCAAATCTGGCTTGGGCCTTGGGAGGTTGCGGTGGCCCAGGCAGGTAGGTCAGCGCGGGCGTTGACTCGATCTTGAGCAGCAGTTTGATGCAGGGGGCTGGGACGATGCGTCGCTCTCCTTGCGAAGCAGAAGCCGGGGATGTCGGGTAACGGGTGGATCCGGGAGATGTGTGGGAGGCTGGATCCAACGGTGAGGAGGACTTGGACGGCGTCAGAGATGTTCGGTGGCGGTGGACGCGACTCCATGGGGATGGTGCCATGGGTTCCTGCAAGAAGAAGAGATGGAGAGGTGAGGGGCATCCAGAGGGAGCAGAGGAAAGAGAAAGGAGGGACATGGCAAGGAGCGGGACGATCTGGCGTGAGGCGGCTCTGGCGAGCTCCAGTGGCAGCGCGGTCGATGCCAGAGGGAGGCGTGCGTGCGGAGAGGCGGTGAGGTGACGAGCGGGATGCGGCGCGTGAGGGAGGGGGCGCAGTTGCAGAAGAGGTCCGGCAGGGTAGTTCGTGGAGGAGGGCACATGCACGGCTAAAGCCCCGGTGTAGTCCCGGCGTGGAGATCAAGAGGAGGTGGCCTCGGGCATGAGCAAGGGATCGAGGGGAAGGCTCGGATGGAATCTTGTTGGTGTGGGACCGGGGAGAAGGGGATCGGGGAGGATCCCAATGTTATTTGAGTGTGGCAGCATCAAGGGGGGAGGATGGGACATTGTCCCTAGATTTTAGGGTTGCTGCCTAGGGGATTGGTCTATATGTAGTAAGTGGATTTTTGGATAGGGGCATTAGGTCCCTCCGATCTTAATCGGACGGACGGGAAAATTAGGTTAGGTAGCCCAAAGAGAAAAACGGAGACATTTTGTAGATGTTTGGGGATGATCTGAGTCCAACGATGACGACTGTCCGATCCGGGTTCGGGTAAGTTTCGAACACGCGCGAGGGGTCGATGCACTGTGCAGAGAGGGTCTCAGGGTCTGGCGGTTGACAACGGAGTATGCAGAAAGCTTTGGGCTGGGAAGAGAGAGACCCGGCGACTGTTTCCGGAGACCGAAAACGTCCGACGTTAGACCGGCTATAATGCCGCTATAGTTAATCGTTGGGGCGTCAAACGAACTCCGAATGCGATGAAACTTGACAGGCGGTCTATCTACACTATAATAAGACCACACGCCAACTTTCATCCCATTCCGAGAACATTTTCTGGCCACTTATAAAATACTATTTCGAACATGCCGCGGGCGCGTGCAAGTGTGTCTGGGCTCAGAACGGACAACGGACGGAACTGGGAGACCCGGACTAATGCAAGTTTCGAAAACATGATGATGCAATGCAGATGATGACATGGCAAGATGCAACACGAAAGCAAATGACATGGCAACGACAACGAATAACTGGAGGACACCTGGCACATCGGTCTCGGGGCGTCACAGAAGAAGCCCCTGTCCTTAGGCAACCCGCCTCCTGCCGTCGAGCCCGCCGTCGGCCGATCGCGGGTGCTCAATGAGGAAGCCATGGACAAGGTCCGCCTTGCGCTCGCCACCAGCTTCAATGAATGGGGAGGGAAGGCGGCCTGCCCAGCATCCCAAGCTTCTGTCGATAGAGCAGCCACCGAGGTCCAGTTCTTCGTCAACGCCCTGTGGGCCGGTCTGATCCCCCCTTCTCTGCCTTCTTCAACGCTGTGCTTTCCCATTACGAGATTCATCTCCTGCACTTAGGTCCCCAATCTGTCGCTCTTCTTGCTGTCTTTTCCTTCGTCTGCGAGGCCATGGTGGGCATCACCCCCTCCGTGGCCCTTTTGTGCCATTTCTTCTCGCTGCACCTGACCGACCCCCGGCAATGCTCGGGGTGCCTGAGCTTCCGGGCCGTGGTGGCAACGGCCGACTCGGGGATTGACATTGAGTTCCCGCCGTCTGCGAGTGGGTTCCATACGCGGTGGGTGTATGTGGATGTCGGAGTGCTCAGCCCTTTGCTCTCGCCTCTGTCTGCGCCCACCGTTCCCAGCTCCGGCTGGGCTCATGAGAAACTTACGAGCCACCGCCTAGCCTTCGTCTAGCTCCGGCTGAGGAGGTTGAAAGACCTTGGCTTGACCGCGCCCATGGTGATGAAGGAGTTCCTCCGACACCGCGTCGCCCCACTCCAGCGCCATTCCCAACCAATGTGGGCCCTATGTGTCGGCCCGGATCGCATGATCCTCCAGGAGTCAGAGCTTCCACTTGAGGCACGAAGAATGGTGCTCGAGGTCCTGGCGAGCTACCCCTCGCCAGCCGATATGCCACCGGTGGGCTGTCTCTTGTACTGTTGCTCGAACAGGGTGGAGTTCGCGGGGCAGATGCCCCCCTTTGACGAATGGGGGCTGCGTCTGGTTGGCCTTGAGGGGTCCCTTGAGAACCCTGTCACTGTGGTTCCCCTCCTTGTCACCGGCGCCGAGCTTGCCCCAAGAGTGGACACAGGGGGGAAGCACCACCGGAGGCTGGAGGCGCGGGTGCCGAGGCGTCGAAGCCGCCCGCAGTTCCTGAGGCGTCATCTTCTGGAGCCCGCAACTCTCATGCTGAGGTGGCGGTTGTGGGGGCGATGCAACCCGCTGCTCCTGAGGCCAAAGCTCCCGAGGCCTCTGGAAGCCGTCACGAGGCGGTACTTGATGGCTCTCCCCAGCTTGGCGCTCCTGAGGTCACCTCCTTGGGCGCTTCACCGGGCGTGCCCTGCGCTGGTCGCCACGCCCAACGCTTCGGCCGGCTCCGTGTAGACTTCAATGTGCTACGCAAGAGGAAGGGGTCCCCAAGCTGTAGTAGCGGCGCTTTCCGGCCGCTGAAACAGAGGAAGTACATCGCCATAGATGAGTAAGTACCTTATCTTTGTAATTCCTTGAATGTCGCTTCCCTTCCTGACGGTGACTCTTCAAGATCCCATCTGCTAATGCCGCGAAGCCCCTCGAGAAGCAACCTCCTCCTGCCTTGGATCTCCCGCTGGCCTTGAGCGTCCCATGGCCAGCATGCTGCCCCCGTCGCTAGGTCGGCTGGAGAGGCAGATGCGCTAGCTTGGCGCCTTGAGCCTGCGCTCCTGCCGTCTCTTCTTCGTGGCCTCGTCGGGGGTGTGACAAGCGTGCCAAGGGCTCCTCCTCTAGTTATAGACGGTGGCCGGATGGCTTTGGTCTTGGTTCCTTCTTCGAGCAGCGAGCCTCAACCCAACCGGGCTCCTGCCGAAGCCCAATCGGCGCTCGGAGGGACGCTAGCCCACAGCACCCTGCGGGAAGGGGGTGAGCCTCTTTGGGTCCCGTCGACGGCCCCGGCTGTCGAGGACGGAGTCGGTCGCGCGCTCAAGGTTGCGCACGAATGGAGCGTCGTCCGCCACGAGCTATTCTGGGAGGCGATGGGCACGATTAGCCGACTTGGTGGGGAGCTCGCGGATGTAGACGCACGCATCGAGGCCGAGTGTCTTCGGCTGGTGGAAGAGTGGCATAAACTGAAGGTGGCCGTCAACCTCGGGCACCACCAATGCGAGCTTGATAACACGAAGGCTAAGGCGTCTCTTGCGACCTCGCGCGAAGCTTGCGCCCGAGCCTTGGAAGAAGCCCGGGAAGTTGTTCGACGCCGCGAGATCACAGAGAAATGCGTGTGCGAGCTCCAAGCCTGGAGTGCCTCCCTGGAGCAGCAAGTGGAGGCGCTCAAGGCCGCCCTAGCGTCGATGAAGGGGACGCCTGCCGAGGAGGAAGAGATCCTGAGACTCGAGGAAGCGTTGGCGCTGGAAGCCACGGAGCGCAGCCTTGAGCTTGAGTGGTTGGAGACAAGGGAGCGCCAGGTTGCCCAAGCTGAGGCTATTGTGTGCGCGTGCAAAGCCAGGGCCCAGGAGGAAGTCGACCGCCGGGTGGCCGAGGCTCGCGCGGATCTTGTGGGCAGGTACGACCTGAAGTTGAAGCTTATGGAAGCCGAGGCTGTGGGAAGGACTAATGCTCTTAGGTCAGGGTTGGACGAGGTGGAACATCACGAGAAAGCCGCCGCAGCTGCCCTATCCTCAGTGCAAGCTGAGCTGGCTTCCGCTCGTGCCGAGCTGTTTTCCCTTCAGCAGCGGGTCGCCGGCGCCGAATCCTCCGCGCAGTAGAGCAGGGAGGAAGCGCTTCGGTGGCGGACGCTGGAGTGCGAGAAGGCCCCCATGCTCCAAAGCCTCAGGGTCAGAGCCAACGCGACGCTGGGTGCCGTCTGCGATGAAAATGCACCTCATCCCCACTCGAACGACTACGCCAATCACCTCCTTTTCTTCACCGATGTGGTGGCACGCCTAGAGAATCGATCCGAGAGGGCTCGCGTGCTTGTCGATGAGAGGAGCCGCGGCCTGATCAAGCGCGCGTTCTCCCGTGTCTTCAGCCACCTCTAGAACACCTACCCCAACTTTGACTTCGATGCCGCCATTGCCCCTGCACCCAAGGCCATCCGGGGCGACCTCGCGCGCTGGGTAGAGGACAATGTGGATGCTCTAGTCAGAGCCTTCACCTCCGAGGATGACGCGGTGGTGGTCGCTGGGGATGAAGGCGACGTGGTCGACTATGGTGCGGGCGATGCCAGCAATGGTGACGGTGATGCCGGTGATGAGGACGGTGACCCAGCGATGCTGACGATGATGCCAACGACGCGTCCGAGGGCGACCCGGAGGATGCGGTGAGCGATATGTCTGATTGAGCCCGTGATTCCTCGTTGCTGACCCTGTAAGTGAAAACTTGGGCATGACCCTGAAAGTTGTAAGAGCATGTTGGGAGGGGGAGCCCCTCATGTAAACAGATTACTGCCTCTATTCCTTACGCCAAGCTGAAGATGTGTTTTTATGGGCCCGAGAGTCATGCCGCGAACTTACTGCTGAAATTTACCTTAGTCAGGACCGGTTCTCGGCCAGCTCGTGAGGTCGTGAGCTCCTGAAGGGCCTGCCGATCTGCCCGAGAGGGATTCGCGAGGAACAAGCGCCAGCCATGGAAGGGCGTGCGTGCAGCACGCGCGTGCCGCGCCCAGCCCCCGCTCACGAGGGGCTCGCGAGGGGGGAGGCAGCAGGTGCGAACTCCGAGTTGGGGCAAGGAACCAGATGGCAAGAAATCGAACGAATGAGAAAAGTCACCCCCGCGAATAGCAATGAAAATTCAACTTCAACTTAAATCCAAAGCCAGAAACAGGGCTATAGAAAGAGGTTAAGAGCAAATGGCCGCGTCCGGCACCTAGTCTAGTCTTCTTGTCTTCTCACCAGCGCGGAGCTAAGTGTCGCCACTAGGTGTGGGAGGGAGCCCCCGAGGCCCGAGGGCGGCGCTCCTGAGACTCCGGGGTGTGTACAGCCCCACTTATTATTACGTGAGAGTGTCATGAGCGGAGATCTTCATAGGCATGAGCCTTACTTCATATCGCCATACGAGAGCCCCGCCTTGCGCCGCCCTCGACCACCGTTGGTTCGACCGGAAACCAGGACGAAGCCAAGGGGCAAAGGGGACGCCAGCGGCGCCCTCGGCGAGCACGGGTCCTCTGCCAGGGGAAGGCTCACCAGCACCTCCCCGACAGAGGGCCTACCTCCGGGGGGCGCCTTGCTCCGCGCGATGCGGGGAGGGACCTGGCTCCTGGCATCTCCCCTGCAGCGCCAAGTGCGCTCCTCCTGGTGGGAGGGAGGCCGTTGAGCTGGGGCCGCCATCCGCCGTCGTGACCTGATCCTCTTGAGACCCATAGTTAGCATAAGCTTGCTCCTGAGAGATTAGTGGTACCCTATAGTTGTCGTCACCGGCATGGTTGGTGAGGCTTGCGGCGCGCTCGGGGGGCTCCTGGAAAGCCTCAGCTTCCAATGCCTCCTCCTCCGAGCCTGACTCGAGGAACGATCAAGGGTCGTCTTCCAGCACACACTCCTGGTCTGTCATGCGGGGCACGTGATGACCCACAAGTATAGGGGATCTATCGTAGTCCTTTCAATAAGTAAGAGTGTCGAACCCAACGAAGAGCAGAAGGAAAAGCTAAGCGGTTTCCAGCAAGGTATTCTCTGCAAGTACTAAAATAAGTGGTAACAGACAATTTTGTGATAGGATAATTTGTAACGAGCAACAAGTAACAAAAGTAAATGAAGTGTAGAAAGGTGGCCCAATCCTTTTGTAGCAAAGGACAAGCCTGGACAAACTCTTATATGATGAAAAGCGCTCCCGAGGACACATGGGAATATCGTCAAGCTAGTTTTCATCACGTTCATATGATTCGCATTCGGTACTTTGATAATTTGGTATGTGGGTGGACCGGTGCTTGGGTGCTGCCCTTACTTGGACAAGCATCCCACTTATGATTAACCTCTATTGCAAGCATCCGCAACTACAACAAAAGTATTAAGGTAAACCTAACCATAGCATGAAACATATGGATCCAAATCAGCCCCTTACGAAGCAACACATAAACTAGGGTTTAAGATTCTGTCACTCTAGCAACCCATCATCTACTTATTACTCCCCAATGCCTTCCTCTAGGCCCAAATAATGGTGAAGTGTCATGTAGTCGACGTTCACATAACACCACCAGATGAGAGACAACATACATCTCATCAAAATATCGAACGAATACCAAATTCACATGACTACTAATAGCAAGACTTCTCCCATGTCCTCAGGAACAAAAGTAACTACTCACAAAGCATAATCATGTTCATAATCAGAGGGGTATTAATATGCATATAGGATCTGAACATATGATCTTCCACCAATTAAACCAACTAGCAACCTACTAGCACCAATCCCGGACTTGGAGACAAGAATTGGATACAAGAGATGAACTAGGGTTTTGAGATGAGATGGTGTTGATGAAGATGTTGATGGAGATTGCCCTCTCCCGATGAGAGGAGCGTTGGTGATGACGATGGCGATGATTTCCCCCTCCGGGAGGGAAGTTTCCCTGGCAGAACAGCTCGCTAGAGCCCTAGATTGGTTCCGCCTCATGGCGGTGGAGTTTCGTCCGAGAAGATGGCTTTTGATTTTTTTCCTATCGAAAGACTCCATATAGCAGAAGATGGCCACCGGAGGGCCACCAGGGGGCCCACGAGGTAGGGGGCGCGCCCAGGGGGTAGGGCGCGCCCCCACCCTCGTGGGCAAGGTGTGGCCCCCCTGGTGAAGTTCTTCCTGTCAGTATTTTTTTTATATATTTGGGAAACATCTTCTGTGAAGTTTCAGGACTTTTGGAGATGTGCAGAATGGGTCTCTAATATCTGCTCCTTTTCCAGCCCAGAATCCTAGCTGCCATCATTCTCCCTCTTTATGTAAACCTTGTAGAATAAGAGAGAATAGGCATAAGTATTGTGACATAATGTGTAATAACAGCCCATAATGCAATAAATATTGATATAAAAGCATGATGCAAAATTGACGTATCAACTACCCCAAGCTTAGACCTCGCTTGTCCTCAAGCGAAAAGCCGAAATCGAAAAATATGTCCACATGTTTAGAGATAGAGGTGTCGATAAAAATAAAATATGGACATGAGGGCATCAAGATCATTCTTAGAACATCAACTTATATAATTCTTGTCATATAATCTCTTATGCTAGAGTAATAATTCAATCACAATATCAAGTATGAATCGTAAACTTCATTGAAAACTAACAAACTACAATCTCAGTCATTGAAGCAATTGCAATTTATCATAACATAGGAAAGAGTCAATGTATAAGAGCTTTTCAGCAAGTCCACATACTCAAATAAAATGGACGTATCAACGTTCCGTCAGCCGTATCAGCAGAAGAGCAAAGGTGGCAGTGGTTCTTCCCACCCACCCAACCCTGGCTTTCAGAACAAGACCTCGTCTCAAGCTCCAAGATCGAGTGCTCCGTATCATCGTCCGCTTTCAGAGGTCACGTGCAACAAGTCCCAACAGAAGGGTCACTATGCCAACAAGTGTTTCAACCAGAGGCGTCTTCCTCCTCCTCCTCCTGTCAGATCGGCAAGTACAGCTATGGTCAAGCATAACCCCAAGCACGCCAAGGTCAACTTGATGAATGCAGCTCAGGAAGAGGATTCGTCAGATGTGATCATGGGTAACCTTCCTGTTAACGATGTCCCTGCAAAAGTTCTTTTTGACACTGGTGCATCGCATTGCTTCATCTCGAGACCGTTTACAAATAGGCATGAATTGGTTTCGCAAGTTTTGCCTAGTCCTTTAGCAGTTGTCTCTCCTGGTAAGCGCATGCATGCTAACTCCATCGTTCCGGATGTTACTATAACTTTGGGTGACTACAAGTTCTTAGCTTCCCCAACGGTTCTTGGTAACTCGGATATTGATCTTATTCTCGGGATGGATTGGCTTTCTAAGCACAAGGCTTAGCTTGATTGTGCAGCCAGGCAGATTCAATTGACTCATTCGTCTGAGGATGTAATTGTCTTTGCCGCTCGGGATAATACCATCCGTCTGTTTTCTCTCAATGAGAAGGGTGAATTGGACGCTATCTCGCAAATTCCAGTCGTTTGCGAATATCAAGACGTTTTTCCAGAAGAGCTTCCAGGAATGCCTCCGCACCAGCCTATTGAATTCGTTATTGATCTTGAGCCTGGCACGGAACCTGTGTGCAAGCGTCCTTACAAGCTCGGACCTGAAGAGTTGAAGGAGCTGAAGAAGCAACTCGATATTCAAGAGAAAATGGGTCTCATCCGGCCTAGTTCTTCTCCGTGGGGTTGTGGTGTTCTTTTTGTGAAGAAGAAGGATGGAACGGGCCGACTTTGTGTTGATTACCGTCCAGTGAACAAGAAGACCATCAAGAACAAATATCCACTTCCCAACATCAATGAGCTGTTTGAACAACTCAAAGGTGCTCGAGTATTCTCCAAGCTTGATCTCCGTATGGGTTATCATCAGATTTGAATTCGTGAGCAAGATATTCCCAAGACGGCTTTCAGGACAAGCTTTGGTTCATATGAATACACTGTCATGTCTTTTGGCCTCGTCAACGCTCCTCCGACGTTCTCTCGCATGATGAACTTCATCTTCAACGCCTACACCAATGACTTCGTTTTGGTCTACCTCGACGACATTCTGGTTTTCTCGAAGAACAAGGAAGATCATGCCAAGCACTTGCGTTTGGTTCTTGATAAGCTCAGAGAACATCAGTTCTACGCCAAGTTCTCCAAGTGTGAATTTTGGCTCGATGAGGTTCTTTATCTTGGTCATATCATCTCTGCCAAGGGCATTGCCGTGAATCCTGAGAAGGTGTCTGCAATTGTGAATTGGGAACCTCCTCAGAACGTGAAGCAACTCCGTAGCTTCCTCGGTCTCGCAAGCTATTGCCGAAGATTCGTTGAAAACTTTTCTAAGATCGCGAAGCCTCTCTCTAATCTTCTCCAAAAGCACGTCAAGTACGTTTGGTCTCCGGAGTGTGATATTGCTTTCAACACTTTGAAAGAGAAATTGATCACTGCTCCAGTTCTGACTCCGCCTGATGAATCCAAGCCGTACGAGGTCTTTTGTGATGCCTCTCTCCTAGGTCTTGGCGCAGTATTGATGCAAGAGAAGAAAGTTGTTGCTTATACATCTCGCCAGTTGAAGCCTAATGAGAAGAACTACCCCACTCATGATCTCGAGTTGGCGGCAGTTGTGCATGCTCTATTGACTTGGAGACATCTTCTATTGGGAAGAAAAGTGGACATTTTCACTGATCACAAGAGTCTCAAGTACATCTTCACTCAGCCTAATCTCAACCTCAGGCAAACTCGATGGGTCGAAATGATTCAAGAGTATAATCTGAGTATCGAGTATACTCCAGGCAAGGCTAATGTGATTGCTGACGCATTGAGCAGGAAAGCTTACTGCAACAGTCTGATTCTCAAGCCTTATCAACCCGAGCTTTGTGAAGCTTTCCGCAAACTTAACCTACAAGTTGTTCCTCAAGGTTTCCTCGTTAACCTTCTAGTCTCTCCTACCTTGGAAGACCAGATTCGCCAAGCCCAGCTTCTTGATGCTATGGTGAAAAAGGTGAAGATTGGGATTGCCAAGAGTCAACCCAAGTACAAGTGCTACCGCCTTGACGACAAGGATACTCTCTTCTTCGAGGATCGTAGTGTTGTACCCAAAGGTGACCTCCGTAAAGTGATCATGAACGAGGCTCACAATTCTCTCCTCTCCATCCACCCTGGGAGCACGAAGATGTATCAGGAACTCAAGCAAGCTTATTGGTGGACTCGAATGAAGCGCGAGATTGCTCAATTCGTGAATGAATGTGATGTCTGCAGAAGAGTGAAGGCAGAACATCAAAGGCCAGCAGGTCTCCTCAAACCTCTTGCCATTCCAGAATGGAAGTTTGACCACATTGAAATGGACTTCGTGACTGGGTTTCCAAATTCCAAGCGTGGCAATGATGCTATATTCGTTGTCATCGACAAACTCACCAAAGTGGCTCACTTTCTTCCTATCAAAGAGTCGATCACTGCAGCTCAATTGGCGGAACTCTATACCTCTCGAATTGTCTCTCTGCACGGTATTCCACAAGTGATCTCTTCAGACCGTGGCAGCATCTTTACCTTGAAGTTTTGGGATTCTTTTCAGAAGGCCATGGGCACCAACATCTGCTTCAGCACAGCTTTCCATCCTCAAACTAGTGGTCAAGTCGAGCGTGTCAACCAGATTCTTGAAGATATGCTCAGGGCGTGTGTGATCTCCTTCGGCATGAAGTGGGAGGATTGTCTTCCTTATGCTGAATTCTCCTACAACAACAGTTTTCAAGCAAGTTCGGGCGAGGCCCCATTTGAAATTCTGTATGGCAGGAAGTGCCGTACCCCTCTCAACTAGTCTGAAACCGGTGAACGTCAGCTTTTGGGTAATGACTTAATCACAGAGGCAGAAGAAATGTGCAAAGTCATTCGTGATAACCTCAAAGCAGCCCAATCCCGCCAGAAGAGCTACTATGACAGTAAGCACCGTGATTTGGCTTTCGAGATTGGAGATCATGTTTACCTCCGTGTCTCTCCTATGAAAGGTACTCGTCGCTTCGGTATCAAAGGGAATCTTGCTCCTAGATACATGGGACCTTTCAAGATTGTCAGCAAGAGAGGCGACCTCGCCTATCAACTCGAGCTTCCTTCAAACTTTGCAAATGTTCATGACGTGTTCCATGTCTCTCAGCTTCGAAAGTGCTTCAAGACTCCTGACCGCACCGTCAACTTCGAGGACATTGAGCTCCAAGAAGATCTCTCTTATCGTGAGCACCCGGTTGCTATTCTTGAAGAGATTGAACGCAAGACTCGCAACAAGTCAATCAAATTTCTCAAAGTCAAGTGGTCACACCATTCCGACCGTGAAGCTACCTGGGAACGCGAGGATCACCTCCGTTTTGAGTACCCGGCGTTCTTTCAGTCCTAGATCTCGGGACGAGATCCTTTCGTAGTGGTGGAGTGTTGTAACACCCCGGATATAACTTTCCCTATCTGTACTCCAACTCTTGCCATTTCCGGCGTTAAGTTATATTTATTTCCTCGGGTTCGGGTTTTGTCTCCATGTGTTGTTATTGTTGTCATGCATCTCATATCATGTCATCATGTGCATTGCATTTGCATACGTGCTCGTCTCAGGCATTCGAGCATTTTTCCCGTTGTCCGTTTTGCATTCCGGCGCTTCGTTCTCCTCCGGTGGTCATTTCTAGCCTTCTTTCGTGTGGGGATTAAACATTTCCGGATTGGACCAAGACTTGCCAAGCGGCCTTGGTTTACTACCGGTAGACCGCCTGTCAAGTTTCGTATCATTTGGACTTCATTTGATACTCCAACGGTTAACCGAGGGACCGAAAAGGCCTCGTGTGGGTTGCAGCCCAACACCCCTCCAATTTGGCCCAAAACCCACCTAACTCTGCTCCATCATCTAGATCGTTCGATCACGATCGCGTGGCCGAAAACTGCACCTCATTTGGACTCTCCTAGCTCCCTCTATGCCTATATATAGACCTCCTCCTTAAAATTCGCGGTTCCACTCTTCCCCCTAACCCTAGATCCATCCACCGCCGCCGCCGGACGTGTCCGGGACGGACCGGACGCGTCTGCTCTGCCACGCCCAGCCTCTCCTGCGCCGCCACGTGGCCACAGCCGCCGTCCCCGCCGCCGTGGCCCGCCAGGCCCACGGAGGGTCCCCGCGGCCCGAGCCGCTGCGCCGCCACCTCCCGGCCCGCGCGCCGCCGCCTCCCGACCGCCGCCTCGCGCCGCCGCCTCGCGCCGCCGCCGCCTCGCGCCGCCGCCGCCTTGCCCGGCCGCCGCCACCACCGACCCCGGCCCGGCCTCTCCACTCCGGCGACGTCGGCGACGAACTCCGGCGTGAACAGTGCGCGCCGGCCCCGCCTCGGATTTCCGCGCCGGTCAAACCCTATATCTGGGGTTGTTTTTTACTAAGTCCCTGATATTCTCAGTCCATATGCACATGTTCGTAGCCCCGTAACTTTGCATCCGTAGCTCCGATTCATGCATATAGCATATGAAAATGTTCACCTCAGAGAGTACATCATTTCATTCCATTGCATCATTTTCATTTGAGCTCATCTTGATGCCCGAAATGCTGTTAGAAGAGGGCTACTTGAGTTAATTGTCAGATCTGCTACTCCGTTTAGCACTTTTGTCATTTTTGCCATGATTAATGTGTGCATGCTATGCCCATGAGTTCTACATATGTTTTTTTAAGGGTTTTGCCATGTTTCCAGAGGTGCAACCCATGTATTTTTTTTGATGTGTGTAGTGACTTGTGCAAGCTTGCAAAGTGGTGCACTTGATAATTCTGTTTTCAGGGACTTAGTGATTTCACTAAGTCCTGGAGCTGTTTATCTCATGATGCCATATGTTCTTGTTGTTTCCTAATGATCCGTGCCTCTTTTGAGGATGATCAGTAAGGATGTTTTGTTAATATTGTAGTGCTCTATCCATCCATGTCTTTTTTTGCATTTATGGAGCACCCTAGCTTGAGTCAGTCGAGCTCTACTTTTGCTACTTCATGAATCTGGGCAGATTGTCAACTTGTTTGCAATTTTGCCGATGTTGTTGTAGTTGATCCGTGCTTGCTATGCCATTGTTCTTGCCATTTCTAGCTTGAATTTTGTGCCTTCTTGATGGGTGTATGCTTGTCTTGCCATGACTTGCACTGTAGTGAGTGCATCGAGCTCGTAAACATGCCTACTTGGGTTATATTTCAGCAGGTGCCAGTTTTCACTAAGTCTGAAAACTGATTATGTTTTTGCTATGTTCACGTGCTTGCAATTGTATTTTCTGATCCCTTTTAGCTCAAGGTCACTAAGAGACTTTTGTTAAGATCTTTGAGTAGCTCCATGCCATGATTTACTTTGCCATGTTCAGGTCCTGTAGCATGTAGTTTTCATGCTCCAAAGAGGGCTACCTGATCTGAAATTCCAGACAAGTGTTAATTTCACCAAGTCTGAGATCTGTTTGTCATATGCATTTTTGCCATGCTTGTTTGAACCTGTTAATGGATGAATTGGCTGTAGCTCAGTGCTAGACTTTTGTTAAGCATCTTGTGTGCATCCCTTGTATGTATTTTGTTGTCATGTTTGGGTGCTGTAGCATGTTCATCTCATTGCATTTAGATGCCTACTTGCTGTAAATCGCAGACGGGTGTCATTTTTGAATCGCTTGCCATTTCCAAACCGTAACTCCGATTCCGGCGTTCTTTATAGAGATTCCGGCGTTCCGAGGAGCCCGTTGAGTTTGCTTTTGAGGATCCAGTCAACTCTGACAACCGTGCAGGCAAGATGATCATACCCTCGAAATCACTACTATCTTTGCTATGCTAGTTTGCTCGCTCTTTTGCTATGCCAATGCTACGATGCCTACCACTTGCTTGCAAGCCTCCCATTTTGCCATGTCAAACCTCTAACCCACCTTGTCCTAGCAAACCGTTGATTGGCTATGTTACCACTTTGCTTAGCCCCTCTTATAGCGTTGCTAGTTGCAGGTGAAGATTGGAGGCCTTTCCTTGTTGGTACATCTTTTATTTACTTGTTGGGATATCATTATATTGCTACGTTATCTTAATGCATCTATATACTTGGTAAAGGGTGGAAGGCTCGGTCTCTCGCCTAGTGTTTTGTTCCACTCTTGCCGCCCTAGTTTCCGTCATATCGGTGTTATGTTCCCGGATTTTTGCGTTCCTTACGCGGTTGGGTTATAATGGGAACCCCTTGATATTTCACCTTGATTAAAGCTTTTCCAGCAATGCCCAACCTTGGTTTTACCATTTGCCACCTAGCCTTTTCTTTCCCTTGGGTTCTGCAGACTCAAGGGTCATCTTTATTTTAACCCCCCCCGGGCCAGTGCTCCTCTGAGTGTTGGTCCACCTGTCAGCTACCGGTGGCCACCAGGGGCAACTCTGGGCTGGCCTACCCGTACCTAGGACAATCTGAGTGTGCCCTGAGAAAGAGATATGTGCAGCTCCTATCGGGATTTGTCGGCACATTCGGGCGGTGTTGCTGGTCTTGTTTTAACCTGTTGAAGTGTCTTGAATTACCGAGATACCGAGTCTGATCGAAACGTCTTGGGAGGAGGTCTATTCCTTCGTTGACCGTGAGAGCTTGTCATGGGCTAAGTTGGGACTCCCCTGCAGGGATTTGAACTTTCGAAAGCCATGCCCGCGGTTATGGGCACATTGGAATTTGTTAATGTCCGGTTGTAGATAACTTGAACCTTAACTTAATTAAAATGAATCAACTGAGTGTGTTACCGTGATGGCCTCTTCTCGGCGGAGTCCGGGAAGTGGACACGGCGTTGGAGTAATGTTTGCGCAGGTTGTTCTCTAGTTTCTCGCTCGCGCTTTGCCTCCTCTTTTCGCTCTCTTTTGCGAATAAGTTAGCCACCATATATGCTAGTCACTTGCTGCAGCTCCACCTATATTTACCTTGCCTTACCTATAAGCTTAAATAGTCTTGATCGCGAGGGTGTGAGATTGCTGAGTCCCTGTGGCTCACAGATTACTATTACACCAGATGCAGGGCCTGATGATTCCGCTCCAGGAGACGCGTACGAGCTCAAGTGGGAGTTCGACGAAGACTCTCAACGTTCTATGTTTCCTTTCCTGATGATCAGTAGTGGTGCCCAGTTGGGGGTGAATGGGACCGTTGTCGCATGTTGGGTTCTCTTTTATTTTGGCGCCATAGTCGGGCCATGAGTGTTTGATTGATGTAATGTTATTTATGTACTTGATTGACGTGGTGAGTGTAAGCCAACTATGTTATCTCCCCTTTATTATTTATATTACATGGGATGTTGTGAAGATTGCCTAACTTGCGACATATGCCTTCAATGTGATTATGCCTCTAAGTCGTGCCTCGACACGTGGGAGATATAGTCGCATCGAGGGTGTTACACTTTCCAACATATTGTGCTTGCCAGGATAAAATGTAAAAAGGAAGGGTGAAGATCACCATGACTCTTATGTAATGTAGGAGATAAAAGTAAAAGATAGGCCCTTCGCAGAGGGAAGCAGAGGTTGCCATGCGCTTTTATGGTTGGATGCACAAAATCTTAATGCGAAAGAACGTCACTTTATATTGCCACTTGTGATATGGACCTTTATTATGCAGTATGTCGCTTTTATTACTTCCATATCACACGATCGTATAAAGCTTATTTCCTCAACACCAATCAATCATACATATTTAAAGAGAAATTTTTATTGCTTTGCACTGATGAAAACTTACTTGAAGGATCTTATTCAATCCATATGTAGATATGGTGGACTCTTATGGCAATACTGGTTTAAGGGTATTTGGAAGCACAAGTAGTATCTCTACTTGGTGCAATGAATTTGGCTAGCATGAGGGGGAAAGGCAAGCTCATCATGTTGGAAGATCCAAGACAATATAATTCATCTCAGATGTCAGAAACCATAACCCATTATGTTGTCTTCCTTGTCCAATGTCAACTCTTTAGCATGTCATATTTTAATGAGTGCTCACAATCATAAAAGATGTCCAAGATAGTATATTTATATGTGAAGACCTCTCTTTGTTTATTACTTCCTATTAATTGCAATGATGACCAAAACTATGTTTGTCAACCCTCAACAACTTTTATTCATCATACTTTTTCTATGTGAGTTCATTACTCTCCATAAGACTCACATGATCTCTTTGTTTCTTTTTATTGCTTTCTCTTTTCTTTTATTCACTTAGGATCATGGAAAAATAATCAAGCCCTTGACTCAACACTAATCTTTATTATATAGCTCATGAACTCGACTACATAGAAGGATAATAAAGCAAAACTCACGACTAGATCATACTAAGAACTTTTATTCTACTAGATCAAGATATTACCAAAAGGATCGAACTAAGAAAAACGGTAAAGATAAAGTGATGGTGATACGATACCGGGGCACTCCCCCAAGCTTGGCAGTTGCCAAGTGGAGTGCCCATACCCATGTGATTATATCTCCTTTGTTGGTGAAGAAGGTGGGGATGTTGATGATGGATAGTCGCCATTGAGCGTAGGAGGTCTTCTAACATGCGGATAATGCCCTTGAGTGCGATGATGTGCTCCTTCAACAAAATATTTTCACGTGTGAGATATTTATTTTGTATACGAGCTAACTCAATCATCTTGAAAGCTTCGATTTATGTTAGGTAAGAAGATCCTGATTCAGTTGAAGGGTGTCTTCTGTTGCCAGAACTTGGTCCTCCATGGCCTTCTTGATCCCTTCATCCTTGTTGATCTCCATGGGTTCTTCTCTCTTCAGCTCTATCTTCATTAGCCAAGCATGGTTGCCCTCATGGTTGGAGGAGGAGGGAGATGACATAGTGCCTGGCCTTGACAACCCTGACAGAAAACAGCTCGAAATAAAGACATGAGATTTTTGCGTGATACGGGAGTCAAAACCCCCGGGAGGTTATATAATGAATTTTTACCGACCAAAATACGTGTCGTGTACAAAAACGGAGTCCGCAGAGCACACGAGGTGCCCGCGAGGTAGGGGGCGCGCCCAGGAGGGTAGGGCGTGCCCTCCACCCTCATGGATCCCTCGTGTCCTTCCCGGACTGCTGCTTATTTTTCTATTTTTCTAAATATTCCAAAACGGAGAAATATTGCCTTAAAAACTGTTTTGGAGATGGTTTACTTACCGTACCACATACCTATTCCTTTTTGGAGTCTGAAACGCTCCGGAAAGTGTCCCTTATGTATTCCTCCGGGGTTACGGTTTCAATAACATTGGTTTCAACATTTATGGGATTACCTGAGATATAATGTTTGATTCTTTGACCGTTTACCACCTTCGGATTTGTGCCTTCGAAGTTGTTGATTTTTATGGCACCGGAACAGTAGACCTCCTCGATAACGTAAGGACCTTCCCATTTAGAGAGAAGTTTTCCTGCAAAAAATCTTAAACGAGAGTTGTATAGCAATACATAATCACCTACATTAAACTCATGCTTTTCTATCCTTTTGTCATGCCATCTTTTAACTTTTTCTTTAAACATCTTGGCAGTTTTGTAGGCTTGGGTTCTCCATTCATCAAGTGAGCTAATATCAAATAACCTCTTCTCACTGGCAAGTTTAAAATCATAATGAAGTTCTTTAATAGCCCAATAAGCCTTGTGTTCTAGTTCGAGAGGGAAGTGACATGCTTTTCCATAGACCATTTTATACGGAGACATACCCATAGGATTTTTATATGCAGTTCTATAGGCCCATAATGCGTCATCTAGTTTCTTGGACCAATTCTTTCTAGACCTATTAATAGTCTTTTGCAAAATTAATTTCAGTTCTCTATTACTCAATTCTACTTGACCACTAGACTGGGGGTGATAAGGAGATGCAATTCTATGATTAACATCATATTTAGCAAGCATTTTACGAAAAGCACCATGAATAAAATGTGAACCACCATCAGTCATTAAATATCTAGGGACTCCAAATCTTGGAAAAATAACTTCTTTAAGCATTTTAATAGAAGTGTTATGATCAGCACTACTAGTTGGAATAGCTTCTACCCACTTAGTAACGTAATCAACAGCAACTAAAATATGTGTATATTCATTAGAGGAAGGAAAGGGTCCCATATAGTCAAAGCCCCAAACATCAAATGTTTCAATAACAAGTGAATAATTCATAGGCATTTCTTGACGTTTAGTAATATTACCAATTCTTTGACATTCATCACAAGATAATACAAACTTACGGGCATCCTTGAAGAGAGTGCCAATAAAAACCAGATTGCAATACCTTATGTGCAGTTCTATCTCCAGCATGGTGTCCTCCATAAGCTTCGGAGTGACACTTGCGTAGGATCTGTTCCTGTTCATGCTCAGGTACACGACGTCTAATAACACCATCCACTCCTTCTTTATAAAGATGTGGGTCATCCCAAAAGTAATGCCTCAAATCATAGAAGAACTTTTTATTTTGTAGGTATGTGAAACTAGGTGGTATAAACTTAGCAACAATGTAATTAGCATAATTAGCATACCATGGAGCAGTATGAGAAGCATTTATGACATTTAATTGCTCATCAGGAAAGCTATCATCAATAGGTAGAGGGTCATCAAGCACATTTTCTAACCTAGACAAGTTGTCTGCAACGGGGTTCTCATCTCCTTTTCTATCAACCATATGCAAATCAAATTCTTGTAGCAAGAGAACCCATCTAATAAGTCCATGTTTAGCATCTTTCTTTTCCATAAGATATTTAATAGCAGCATGATCAGTGTGAATAATTACTTTAGAGTCAACAATATAAGGTCTGAACTTATCACAAGCAAATACAACTACTAAGAATTCTTTTTCAGTGGTAGCATAATTTCTTTGAGCATTGTCAAGGGTTTTACTAGCATATTGAATACCATTTAGTTTCTTATCAACTATTTGTCCTAGAACAGCATCTACATCATAATCACTAGCATCACACATAATTTCAAAGGGTAAATTCCAATCAGGTGGCTGGACAATAGGTGCAGAAATCAATGCTTTCTTAAGTATTTCAAATGCTTCTACGCAATCATCATCAAAAACAAATGGTATATCTTTTTGTAATAAATTAGTCAGAGGCCGAGAGATTTTGGAGAAGTCCTTAATGAACCTCCTATAAAAACCGGCATGACCAAGGAAATTTCTTATACCTTTGATGTCCTTGGGACATGGCATCTTTTCAATAGCATCAACCTTGGCTTTATCAACTTCAATACCTCTTTCAGAAACTTTATGCCCCAAGACAATACCTTCATTAACCATAAAGTGGCACTTTTCCCAATTCAAGACAAGATTAGTTTATTCACATCTCTGCAAAACTCGATCAAGGTTGCTCAAGCAATCATCAAAAGAAGATCCATAGACGGAAAAGTCGTACATTGAAAACCTCACAAATCTTTTCACAAAAGTCAGAGAATATAGCCATCATGCATCTTTGAAAGGTAGCAGGTGCATTACATAAACCAAAAGGCATACGTCTATAAGCAAAAGTACCAAAAGGGCATGTAAAAGTAGTCTTTAATTGATCTTTGGCTGACACAGGTATTTGAGAGAAACCAGAATAACCATCTAGAAAGCAAAAATGTGTATGTTTGGACAATCTTTCTAGCATTTGATCGATAAAAGGTAAGGGGTAATGATCCTTTTTAGTAGCCTTATTTAATTTGTGGAAATCAATTACCATCCTATAACCTGTAATAATTCTTTGAGGAATCAATTCATCTTTATCATTAGGAACAATAGTAATACCTCCCTTCTTAGGGACACAATGGACAAGGCTTACCCACTGACTATCAGCAACGGGATAAACTATACCTGCCTCAAGGAGCTTTAGTATATCCTTTCTTACCACTTCTTTCATTTTAGGATTCAACCGGCATTAATGATCACGATCTCGTTTATCATCTTCTTCCAAATTAATTTTATGTTGACATAGAGTGGGACTAATGCCCTTAAGATCATCAAGAGTATACCCAATAGCAGCACGGTGCTTCTTCAGAGTTTTCAATAATCTCTCTTCTTCATGTTCTAAAAGGTTAGCACTAATAATAACAGGATATATCTTTTTCTCATCAAGATAAGCATATTTAAGAGGATCAGGTAATGGTTTAAGCTCAAACACGGGATCACCCTTGGGTGGAGGAGGATCCCCTAGGATTTCAACAGGTAAATTGTTTTTCAGAATAGGTTCCTGTTTAATGAATACTTCATCTAATTCCCTTCTTTCATTCATAAACATGTCATTTTCATGGTCTAGAAAATATTGTTCTAAAGGATCACTAGGAGGTACGGCAATAGAAGCAAGACCAATAATTTCATCCTTACTAGGTAATTCTTCTTCACGGTGTTATCTACTAAATTTAGAAAAATTAAATTCATGAGCCATATCATCTAAACCGATAGTAACAACATCTCTTTTGCAATCTATGGTAGCATTAACCGTGTTTAAGAAGGGTCTACCAAATATAATGGGGCAAAAGCTATCTTATGGGGAACCAAGAACAAGAAAATCAGCAGGATATTTAGTTTTCCCACACAAGACTTCAACATTTCTAACAATTCCCATTGGTGAAATAGTATCTCTATTGGCAAGTTTAATTGTGACATCAATATTTTCTATTTCAGCAGGTGCAATCTCATGCATAACTCCTTGGTATAAGGAATAAGGTATTGCATTAGCACTAGCACACATATCACATAAGCCATGATAACAATGATCTCCTATTTTAACAGAAATAACAGGCATGCCTACCACAGGTCTAGGTTTATCTTTATCACGGAGTTTAGCAATTCTAGCAGTTTCATCACAGAAATAAATAACATGCCCATCAATATTATCAGACAAGAGATCTTTAACAATAGCAATATTAGGTTCAACTTTAACTTGCTCAGGAGGTGTATATGTTTTAATATTGGGTTTACGAACTACAGTTGAAGCTTTAGCATGATCCTTTATCCTAACAGGGAAAGGTGGTTTCTCAACATAAGAAGGAGGAACAATAGGATCATTATAAGTGATAGTCTTTTTTTTCAACTTTAATAGGTGTAGCTACTTTTACTTCTATGGGAGGACGATATTTAAACCACTTCTCCTTGGGGAGATCAACATAAGTAGCAAAAGATTCACAGAAAGAAGCTACTATCTGAGAGTCAAGTCCATATTTAGTTCTAAATTTATGAAAAATATCGGTATCCATAAAAGATTTAACACAATCAAAACTAGGTGTCATACCTGACTCCTTACCATTGTCGAGGTCCCAATCTTCAGACTTGCGTTTAATTATTTCCAATAAATTCCATTTGAATTCAATAGTCTTCATCATAAAAGAGCCAGCACAAGAAGTATCAAGCATGATGCGATTGTTACCAGAAAGCCGAGCATAAATTTTTTGAATAATCATTTCTCTTGAGAGCTCATGATTGGGGCATGAATATAACATTGATTTAAGCCTCCCCCAAGCGTGAGCGATGCTTTCTCCTTCGTGAGGCCAAAAATTATATATGTGATTGTGATCACGATGAACAGGATGCATAGGTAAAACTTCTGATGAAATTCCAATTTCAATCGTTTGTAATTCCAAGACCTCATATCATCACATAGCCTATACCATGTCGATGCATCTCCCCTCAAAGATAAAGGGAAGACCTTCTTCTTAACAACATCTCCGGGTACACCTGCAAGCTTAAATAATCCACAAACTTCATCCACATATATCAGATGTTCACCAGGATGTTTTGTTCCATCTCCTAAAAAAGGATTAGCTAGCAGTTTTTCTATCATACCCGCAGGAACTTCAAAGCAAGCATTTTCATTTTCATTTTAATTTTCAGTAGGTTCAATAGGTTGAGGAGCAACTCTTTGCTCTACTGGTCGGGGTGAAGATACCCCGAACAAGCCCCTCAGAGGATTACTTTCCATAGTAACAAGTGACAGTAAATTTCAGCACACTATATAAATTTTTCCTTACCAAATTCCACCTACCAAAGGCGCTTCACTCCCCAGCAACGGCGCCATAAAAGATTCTTGATGACCCGCAAGTATAGGGTATCTATCGTAGTCCTTTCGATAAGTAAGAGTATCGAACCCAACGAGGAGCAAAAGGAAATGATAAGCGGTTTCCAGCAAGGTATTCTCTGCAAGTACTGAAATAAGTGGTAACAGATAGTTTTGTGATAGGATAATTTGTAACCAGCAACAAGTAACAAAAGTAAATAAAGTGCAGCAAGGTGGCCCAATCCTTTTGTAGCAAAGGACAAGCCTGGACAAACTCTTATATGATGTAAAGCGCTCCCGAGGACACATGGGAATATCGTCAAGCTAGTTTTCATCACGTTCATATGATTCACGTTCGGTACTTTGATAATTTGGTATGTGGGTGGACCAGTGCTTGGGTGCTGCCCTTACTTGGACAAGCATCCCACTTATGATTAACCTCTATTGCAGGCATCCGCAACTACAATAGAAGTATTAAGGTAAACCTAACCATAGCATGAAACATATGGATCCAAATCAGCCCCTTACGAAGCAACGCATAAACTAGGGTTTAAGCTTCTGTCACTCTAGCAACCCATCATCTACTTATTACTCCCCAATGCCTTCCTCTAGGCCCAAATAATGGTGAAGTGTCATGTAGTCGACGTTCACATAACACCACTAGAGGAGAGACAACATACATCTCATCAAAATATCGAACGAATACCAAATTCACATGACTACTAATAGCAATATTTCTCCCATGTCCTCAGGAACAGAAGTAACTACTCACAAAGCATAATCATGTTCATAATCAGAGGGGTATTAATATGCATATAGGATATGAACATATGATCTTCCACCAATTAAACCAACTAGCATCAACTACAAGGAGTAATTAACACTGCTAGCAACCTACTAGCACCAATCCCGGACTTGGAGACAAGAATTGGATGCAAGAGATGAACTAGGGTTTTGAGATGAAATGGTGCTGATGAAGATGTTGATGGAGATTGCCCTCTCCCGATGAGAGGAGCGTTGGTGATGACGATGGCGATGATTTCCCCCTCCAGGAGGGAAGTTTCCCTGGCAGAACAGCTCGCCAGAGCCCTAGATTGGTTCCGCCTCATGGCGGTGGAGTTTCATCCGAGAAGATGGCTTTTGATTTTTTTTTCCTATCGAAAGACTCCATATAGAAGAAGATGGCCACCGGAGGGCCACCAGGGGGCCCACGAGGTAGGGGGGCGCGCCTAGGGGGGTAGGGCGCGCCCCCACCCTCGTGGGCAAGGTGTGGCCCCCCTGGTGAAGTTCTTCCTCTCAGTATTTTTTATATATTTGGGAAACATCTTCCGTGAAGTTTCAGGACTTCTGGAGATGTGCAGAATAGGTCTGTAATATATGCTCCTTTTCCAGCCCAGAATCCTAGCTGCCATCATTCTCCCTCTTTATGTAAACCTTGTAGAATAAGAGAGAATAGGCATAAGTATTGTGACATAATGTGTAATAACATCCCATAATGCAATAAATATTGATATAAAAGCATGATGCAAAATGGACATATCAAAACGTAGGCCTCCGAGGCCGCCGCCCCGAAGGCCTCGCCGAAGTGCCCCGCACTCCACGTTGTGCCGCCCTGAGGATGGTAGGGCGGCACTCCGCCGAGGCCGCGGGTGGCAACGCTCGTGCCCGCACCCATCGGAGGTGGCGCGGGCGCGAGTGGGCGTCCGGCGCTTCTGGTCGCGCCGGTGTCGATGAAGCCTCCTGGCGTTCCTGGGGGTGCGTGGGCGCGGCGAGGCCTGCCATGCGATCCGGCTGTGGCCTGAGGCGTAAGCAGGGAACAGAAGGGCGGTGCTCCCGAGGCTGCGGTGTCCAGTAGCTCGGTGACGCGCTCTAGTAATGCATCTCCGCCGCTCTCCATCGGCCGGCATCTTAGCAGCTCCCGAGCCACCGTCAGTGCAGCCCTCATGTTTGCTTGTTCCCGTCGGGTGTGCGGCATTGTGGTCGCAGCGTGGCTTGAGGCCCTTGCGGCCTCCCGCACTTGTCGTGGAGTGAGGGCGGATGGCGTTTGACTGCGGAGCCCGCGCCCCGCGGCGCTTGGCGGTGCGCGCGCCGCCTGGGGCGCTGGGTTGACGTCTTCTTGGGTGGGCGACGCTGCCCGGGCCGACCAAGTTGCCCAGCAGCCGGCATTGGTCCTTGGGTCGCTGGACATCGGAACCACGGAGCATCGGCGGATCAACCGGGGGAAGAGAAGCTCCGACGCACCCCTACCTGGCGCGCCAAATGTTGGATTTTGGGTTCCGGCAAAACCCTTGAGGTTCGAGCTATGGGGTGCACACAAAGATCTCTCCCCTTCTCTCGCTCGCACACTCTACGATCTCACGGCCTAGCTCGACGAACCCAAAGAACACGAGACACAAGATTTATACTGGTTCGGGCCACCGCTGTGGTGTAATACCCTACTCCAGTGTGGTGTGGTGGATTGCCTCTTGGGCTGAGGATGAACAGTTACACGGAAAGAACAGCCTCGCGAGGTGAGGTGTTCTTGTGCTTGGTGAGTTGATGCTCTCTCTCTCTCTGATTCGCCCCTTTGCTATGGTGGTGGCTAGTCCTATTTATAGGGGCCCTAGTCCTCTTCCCAAATATTGAGCAGGAAGGGATCCGACAACAGCCAAATTTGAAGGGAGACAACTAGTACAAGCTATCCTGACAAAAGTAGTCTTTGCCTGCCAAAGGCTCTGGTGGTGACGCCGTCTTGGGCTCCATGGTGAACTCCGTCCTGCCGTCCTGCTGGTCTTGGTCTCGTTGCACCGGTATGGAAACCTTTGCCTGATGCCTCGGGACTCCTCGCCTGTGCTTTCCCCTTTAGCACCCAAGAGGAAATGAGGACACTACACACGCTGGTGCCTTCCTGGCACCCGCCTGGCTCCAGTCGTCATGGCTTGCATAACAGAAACCTCGCGAGGTCTCCCTTGCCTTGATCTCTCTGCCCCTCGTGAGCTAGCCTGGTGAGGCCGCCACTGAGGAGGTCTTGCGTCATCTGCCTCGCGAGGCTTGGCCCCTCGCGAGGGTCTTGAGTGTTTGCTGGTGAAGATGGGCCGTATAGGGCCGCTAGTGGAGCCACGCTGCGGGCCGCAGGCAGGCAAGTCTGGGGACCCCGTTCCCAGAATGCCGACAATGTAGCCTGAAGATTTCCCTACAATAGATATTGTCAACATGTGAAGCATCGTCTATCTTGTTGCAAGGAATGAAATGTGCATCTTAGAGAATCGGTCCACAACAACAAATACCGAATACTTTCCATTTCTAGTTCTAGGCAATCCAAGTACAAAAATCCATGCTAATGTCTTCCCATGGTTGATATGGAATTGGGAGAGGCATGCAAAGGCCATGGGATTGAGCTTTAGACTTAGCTTTGCGACATGTAGAGCATCAGTTGGTGAAGCGGTTGACGTCGCGGAACATCTTGGGCCAATAATAGTTCTTGGAGAGCGTAGCGAAAGTCTTGTCGCGTCCAAAATGTCCCGTTAGTCCTCCATGAGATTCCTACAAAAGCAACAAACAAAGAGAAGACTCGGGGATGCAAAGTTTGTTAGCTCTCATAAGATATCCATCTTTGATGTAATAGCATTCCCAAGATGTATGCGTCAAACACTTGGCATATGGAATAGAAAAAGTAGGATCATGTGCATACAAGTCTTTTATGTGCTCAAAGACAATGACATCCAATTCAAGTTGAGTAACAAGCATGCATATGCGGGAAAGAGCGTCCGCCACAACATTTTCCTTAACTTCAATGTACTTGATGACATAAGGAAAAGACTCAATGAATTCACTCCATTTAGCATGACACTTGTTCAACTTGGTTTGATCCTTAAGGTATTTAAGTGTTTCATGATCGGTATGAATGATAAATTCATGATGGCGAAGATAATGTTCCCATTCATGCAAAACTCGCACTAAAGCATATAACTCTTTTTCATAGATGGGGTAATTGAGTTGCGTTCCGGAAAGTTTCTCACTAAAGTAAGCTATGGGGCGCTTCTCTTGCATTAACACACCTCCTATGCCATTAACACTAGCATTGCTATGAATCTCAAAGGGCTTGTCAAAGTTCGGTAATGCAAGCACGGGAGCATGAGTAAGAAAATTCTTAAGCTCATTGAAAGTGGTATCTTGGGATGGTCCTCAAACAAAAGGCGCAATTTTCTTGCTCAAAGCATGCAAAGGTGAAGCAATGGTGCTAAAGTCCTTCACAAATCTACGATAGAAACTGGCTAAACCAAGGAAGCTACGCACTTGATGCAAGTTGGTTGGTTGTGGCCAAGTTTTATTAGCATTAATCTTGGAGTCATCAACATGAACACCCTTAGAGGAAACAACAAAACCCAAGAAAATGAGCTTATCAATGCCAAAAAGGCACTTTTCCATGTTAGCATAGAGATGCTCTTTTCAAAGAGTTTTCAAAATGGTTCGAACATGGGTGACATGATCTTTAAGAGATTTGCTATAAACAAGGATATCATCGAAGTAGACCACAACAAACTCACCAATGTAAGGGCGAAAGACATGATTCATAAGACGCATAAAAGTACCCGGTGCTTCCGATAAACCCATAGGCATGACTAACCACTCATACAAACCAAACTTTGTTTTGAAAGCGATTTTCCATTCATCACCCTCTTGTATGCAGATTTGATAGTAACCACTTTTAAGATCAATTTTGGAAAATATAGTGGCACCACTAAGTTCATCAAGCATATCATCAAGGCATGGAATGGGATACCTATAGCGAACGGTGATAGCATTGATAGGTCTACAATCGGAACACATGCGAAAGCTACCGTCTCGTTTTGGCACAAGAATGACTGGAACGGCACACGGACTCAAACTTTCACGCACATGTCCATGGTCTGTGAGATGTTTTACGTGCCTTTGTATTTCTTTGGTTTCTTCGGGGTTGACGTGGTAGGGAGCTTTTTCGGAAGGGGTGCTCCGGGGATGAGGTCGATGCGGTGCTCGATGCCTCGTAGTGGAGGTAGTCCCGGTGGTAGCTCGTCGGGGATAACATCTTGGAATTCCTGCAAAAGAGAAGACAACACTAAAGGTAGAGTGTGAGAGGTGTTAGCTTTTGGTGCCTCGTCCTTGCACAAAAGGACATAGTGTAGGACACTAGATGGGTTGTCACACACTCCTCTTATCTCACTTTTGGTGGCAAATAAAACTAAGTTCTTCTTGTCGCTCATCATGGAGGCACTCAATTTGGGCTTGTGGCGCTCACTCTCTTTTTGGTGGTTCGCTCTCTCACTATTCTCTCCACAATGAGTGGCTTGCTTGTCGGCGATCACTTGGCTTGGAGACATAGGGCGAAGTTTGTACTCCTTTCCTTTCATCTTGAAGATGTAGTGGTTCGTTCGGCCGTTGTGGATGACACCTCTATCAAATTGCCATGGTCGTCCAAGAAGAAGGTGGCAAACGGTCATTGGAACGACATCACACTCCAAAGTGTCTTCGTAACCTCCGATTTTGAAGGAGACTTGCACTCTATGCTCGACTTGAATAATGCCGGAGTCTCTTAGCCAATGAACTTCGTAGGGATGTGGGTGCTTCCTCTTGGGCAATTGGAGCTTGGAGCAAAGTTCTTCACTTGCTAAGTTATGGCAACTCCCTCCATCGATGATGACTTGACGGACCTTCCATTGATGCCGACCTTGGTATGGAATATGTGGCATCTTTGGTCTTCTACTTGGTGATGTTGAAGGGTCAAGACCTTGGAGACAACGAGAGCGGGACTTGAATCTTCATCACAAAAGACTTGTTCCTCTTCATCGTTCACTTGCCGGTGCATGGCGACTTGCTCAAGTGCTTCCGTTTCTCCTTCACTCATGGAGTCGTATGTACCATCGTCATTGAGGATCATGGTTCGCTTGTTGGTACACTGAAAGGACTTGTGGCCTCGGCCTCCGCATTTGAATCATTTGAAGGAACTTGTCTTGACAGTCTCATCGGTTGGGGTAGATGATGATGAAGCTCTCGGCTTGAAGTTTCTCATTGTAGGAGGATGACTTGGAGTTGTCGAAGCTTTCTTGTAACTCGACTTGTCGTTGTTGCTTGTAGAAGGCTTGGTTTATGTAGAAGGTGTTGGAGTCGTTGAAGCTTGGGAGTTGGAGAAGCCGTATGACTTGGATGAGAACTTGGCATATTTGAAGTCTTCTTGCACTTGACGTTCCGCTTTGGTAGCTTGATGCACTAGCTCGATGAGGTTCGAGTATGGTTGGAAGTCAGCGATCTTCTTGATGGGATGATTGAGTCCATTCAAGAAACGTGCCATAGTTTGCTCATCATCTTCCGTGACATTGGAGCATATCATTGCAATCTCCATTTCCTTGTAGTACTCTTCAATGCTCTTGATTCCTTGCTTGAGTAGTTGGAGTTTCTTGAAGAGGTCACGGTTGTAGTAGGTAGGCACGAAGCGTGCTCCCATGACATCCTTTATTTGCGCCCAAGTAGTGATGGGTGGTTCACCTTTTGCCTCTCGGCACTCAATGACTTGTTCCCACCAAATGAGGACATGGTCTTGGAACTCAAGGGATGCCATCGCGATCTTATTCTCTTCTTCATAGTTGTGCAAGCGGAAGATTTTGTTGACCTTCAATGCCCATGAAAGGTACTCTTTGGGATCATTGCTTCCATTGAACTTGGGCATGGTGAACTTTTGCTTGCCATAGCGTTGCTCTTCATTGTGTTTGGGTCGGGGATGATGACGCCCTTGACGAGGAGGATCGTCTCTCACAACTTGCTCTTACCGTGGAGGATTTCCATTGTCTTCTTGCTCTTGTTGAACTTGATGTTCTTGGTGAGCTTGTGGAGGAACTTGTCGAGCTTGATGTTGCACGGGAGCTTGATATATGCGTTCGTGAACTTCTTCGCGAAGTGCTTCTTCATGTTCACGAGCTTGTTGGCCTCGGTTGGCTATGAATCGACTTGATTCTTGGAGACCTTGTTGCGCCTCAAGTGGTTGGCTTGACGATCTTGGCGCGCAGCACGACGAAGAGTATTCAATGTCAGTGTACTTGAGCCGGAGATGGTGTAGTCGGAGTGTCGACTTGAGCGGCTCCGTCTTGATGAGGACGAAGTGGAAGAAGAGCGGTTGAGCAACGAAGCACGAATCTCGTCCATTCTTGCATCGTTCTCTTGCTTGTGGTCGTCGAGCTTGTGGTCGAAGTAGCCTCTTGTACGTTTCTCAGAGAGTCGAAAGTCAGTGGCGAGGTTGTCGATGCAGTCACTCATTGCTTGTTGCTCTTGATGCAAAGCACGTTGTGCACCAAACAGGTGGCTCTTTGTGATGTAGGAGTTCATGTCGTCGTCTTGCCTGATGAAGAGTGGGCTGGTAGACGTACTTGGCCTATCCATCATTCCAAGAGAAATATGTGAGTGGGAGAAAGAGATGAATGTATACCAAATGTACCTTGACCGATGTTGAAGATGGATCAAAGATCACTCCAATGTGGAACAAGGAAATAGCACAATTGGTACAAATTCTTGTCGGTTTATCACACCTACACAAGTAAAAGCTTATGGTGGAGCTAGGTTAGGTTGGTGGCACAAAATTTGATGCAATTGTTAGTGGACTTCAATAATGTTGGAAAAGATTCGCAAGTTTGCAATGCAACAAGTAGACCAAGCAAAATATGGTACATGGAAACACACATGCAAAGAGATAAGTGGGGTCGTGCAACCAAGGATGAGCCAAAAAGTGGAATCCACGAAAATGCTCTTGTTGCACAACACTAGAGAGACGCTAGCACGATTGCACAATAGGCGGATACGAAGACTTGCGCACAACCTACTAAGAAAAAATGCAACGACTTCTATCCCAAGTATGCTCTATGTATGGTATTTCGATGATATGATCCAAGATGATCTAGTATGACAATCTTAATGTTCTATGATGCTATGGTTCTTGCTTAAAATCTCTTTGCTTATCTTCCCCTTTTGCTTAAAAGCTTGTTTGGCTCTTTGTTGTTTGAGCTCTTTTCTCATGCAATGCTTCATGAACCAAGATAGCAATTGTGTATGCGATGACAACCTTATGACACAAGAGATGACACCAAGATATGCATCAATGCTATGTATGTATGCTATGGGAAGTATGATCACTAATGTGCACAAGTCACGTTGCCAGCAATACTCAAAGGCTAGTCTCGATGGGTAAGCGACACAAAAGGTAAGGCTATGATGGTTATCGATGTGATGGCAAGAATGGTGTATCACTATACCAAGATGAGTTTACCGCTTCTTGCTTACGGTATGGTGTCAAAATGGTGTAGTGGTTGTTGTCGATGACGCGTCCGTGCCGAAGATGAGCGGCGGGTGATGTTGATGTCGAACTGTACCTAAATAGCCGAAACATAATAGGACACGGAACCACAACTCAAATTCTCAAAGCAAAACGTGACAAAATTGTCGGAGTTGGTAGTGGTAAGCAATGGTGGTGTATGCGGTATATGGTGGTGCTATGCGGAAGTGGTGGTGGTATGTGGAAGTGTATGTGGGCACCGGAACAAAATTTGGCCAAATTTGGATGGAAACGGGGCGGTGGATGGAATACTGATATTAGTTGGTCAAATATGATTGTGATATAATACTGATATTAGTTAACAGACACATTTAATTGGTTAGCTAAAGGTCCCACTTGAGTTTCCAAATGCATGTCGCGACATATAGAGAGACAGCAGATTTGCATTTCTTTGTCACTTGTTGACTTTACTTTCTTGTCCATACCAAATCTTAGTTGTTATTTCAAAGCGAACATTGGTTTCTAACTACCCTTTGCGCGGTTTGTAGCTTCAGATTTGCCGTCCCACTGCCACAGTCAACGCTATACTTATCATGCTTACGGTTTCCCCATTTTATGATGACCACGATTAGCCTACGTGGTTAATGTCGTAATAGCGCTGCTCCACCCAGCGAGCTAAACAAGCTTAGTTGTACAAATTCAAATCTGATATTATGCTGATATTAGTAAAACTGAGACATGTTTGGTCAGCTAAATGTTCCTACTCTAGTTTCGAAATGCATGTGAGCCACATATGGAGAGATCGGAAGGAATAGTATTTCTCTGTGTGCTCTGGTTCATCATGGGTGGGCAACAAACATTGTATAGAAAGACTTGTAATATCTTCAATCTGCTTGCTCTTCTGCTCTTCTTTAACATGATCCTCTTCTCTTCTTCAATAGGTATGTTCCTTGTTGGGAAGAGTAGCAGAGACATTTGCGGTCGACTGGTCAGGTCGAGTTGTTCTCCCTTAGTATATTTTGAATCTGTCAGGTCAGGTTGACTTGTTCTTATTTACTATATGTTGAAGCTGTCATCTGCGAAGTATCACCACTTCTGGAGCTCTCATATTTTGAGTAGTAGGCCACATTATATTAATACACACACCAAATTACAGCATGCATGGCATCTCTCAAAAGAATTGCAGAGATAGCACAAAGGGGTTTACAGGGAGGCAGTATTGGATTATAATCACTTCTGCATTACAAAGACTTGTTTTTATGTTTTCATGCATGTCAGGTATTGATCATGATCAAAATGAATATGAGAATGGGCGCACGAGAGGATTATTGTGGAACAATCCACTTGCTAACAAACTTGGCATGGTAGAGGATGGCATGTCTTATTCACCCATCAAGGTGCTTGCTCTAACTTGGCAAGGTTGTATTGGTCGCACATATTTTGCATATGACCTCTTGCATTACTTCTACTTTGTTACACCACCCACTGGTGTGCGTCGGTCCTAAACAAATAGTTTTAACCCCTTTTCGCAACGGCATTTGGAACCATCGCCAAGTGAGTGTAGGTGATAGGGGGGTCCTTCCCACACAACCCAGAAACCATCGGGGATATGCCCCCTTGGCACACACGCTCGACAAAATGAGGTCGTGTGCGACCGGCGAGCGCTCAAATACGGAAATACATACAGTAGAGCTAAAAAATACAATTATACGGCAAAATTGTTTCTGGTCGCAAGTACATCCCACACAGTCAGTCCCCGCTAAACGTTTCTGTTCATATGTACATCCCACATAGTTGCTCCAAGGAAAACGTTTCCGTTCACTGGTACATCACACACAATTTTTCCCGTTAAATCATTTGTGATAGCGTTGCCATTGCACACAATATTAATAATTTTATCATTTGCGTTATTGAATGCATCACACATGGTGTGTAGAAGAAACTGTGTGGAAAAGGTTGTCCATCACACACACTTTTTATGTGGTAAATGTTTGCGCAAGGTGGCCTAACGCAAACAATTTTCAAGAGAAATTCATGTGTGCAATGGAGATTGATCGCACACGTAGTGGATCATAGAAATATTTTTGATCTCCACGTATATCGTAGACGTTTTGCTTTCGCAAACCGTGTGCAGTGTAATCCCTAATTAATCCATAATTTAAAAATCACATGTTTTAAATTTGAAAGTAGGCAATCACTTATTTCATATCCAACCATGTTTATTACAAATATAGGTTCAACCATGAATCCATAATTCGATGCACAGGTACATATATTGAAGATCTATAGAAGCACCAAGTAAAGAATGATGAACCACATTTGTACTAAAGACTGTGAAGAGAGAGGTGAAAGACATTCTGGTTGCTGGAGAAGGTGAAGCAGAATGCCCATATTGTGCCCTCCTCCATGCGTAATGCGCAAACGACTCTAGGCCAACCCCTTGTGATGGCTGCCCGTCCATCCTTCACTGTCTTCATTAGGACTTCTCGATGCTCATTGTAGTTTGGGTGAAATACTTTAACCTTCATTGCGTGTCCACCAATCTTGTACTTTGTGAGGTAATCTTGAGTGAACTGCTTCGGGAACCACTGGGAACGAAAAATATTCAGACATTGTTGTCTAAGAACTCATTATGGGCAGTAAAAAGAGAAGGCTGTAGAGTTTGTAGTTACCATCCTACATCTCACTGTTGTGTTGGATAGAGCATAAACAAATAAATTGCTTGCCACCATTCGTATCTTTTTGCTAATAATCCTTATCAGTTTCCTCACTTGATGCTTGTTCATCAATATCTCATTGCCCCATACGCAAAAAGGATCGATGCGTGGATCCTTGTCAAGGGCATATGTACCTACAAGCAACAAGTCAATATTAGAAGCTAACTAGTGTCCAGGCCTGGATCTATATGCACTACATTATGGAAGTACGGGGGGAGTACAAGCCGAGGGATGAAGCTAACCTCAGCAGAAAATGGTGGCCACTCCCGTTGTTGTCCTGCATAAGTAGTGGAAAGGCATGATAAGTACAACAATCTTAACATCCAAAAAATATAGCAAAGGTAAACAACATCATCTCCAAATGATAGCTTGAATGTGTTGGTTTCAGCATGCTGTTAAAGCAGATATAAAATGGAAGGCAATGTTACCGATAGCAGGCTTAACAGCCATCAAATATTGCAATTCAAACTGGTATTGTTGAAAATGAATAGAACGTAGGTAATGCTTAAACATCACACTGGATAAATGTGTAAAACTAAAATAAAGGGCATGTGTTAACTACACCAGGAATAACTGGAACCAAATATAGCCGTTCAAACTGGTATTGATGTAGTCGAGCGGCACAGTTTCGACTTGCACATAATGAACAACACATTGTGAATGACTGAAATATAGAAGGCATAAATGACCAGTATAACAACCAAATATAGCCATTGAAAACTGGACAGAGTCTCACTACAACCAACCTAACAAGCAAATACATATAAATAGGGCATATGCTTGAAAACTGGACCAATTCTCACTGCAACCAACCTAACAAGCATATAAAGACAAACAAGGCATCTTCTTGATAACTGGACAAATGCTAAAAAAAGCAACCTAACAACCAAATACAGATAAACAAGGCATCTGCTTGATAACTAGACAAATACTCACTACAACCAAACTAAGAACCAAATACAGATAAACAAGGCATCTGCTCGATAACTGGAAAAATGCTCACTCCAACCAACCTAACAACCAAATACAGATAAACAAGGCATCTACTCACTAGAAACAACCAAATATAGCCATTCGTGAAACTGAAGTGGGCAATTCATACTTAAACATCACATAGACCTATTGAACAATACATTTTTGCATAACTGAAATAATTAAACATGGCACAGTTAAAGCACCACACGGCAAATGCTACTAAAACAAAGGGTACGGGTTGGCAAGCTAGAAAAGGTAAGATTTGCTGATAGAATGTTGCCTCACATTTCATGGACGGGATCCTTCTAGTTGGAAGAGCACGGACCCATGGTGCGCTCTCTGATGTCACAGATGGGTTGTTTCACCTTGGAAGAACCTTCGTGGGTGCCCTCCTCGTGGTCGTGGTCGATGAGATCTGACTTGGCAATTGAGGATCCCAAGCCGCCGCCGTAGAATGTGTCCTTCAGAAGTGACAAAATGGGCTCGATGGCGTATAAATCTCACAAATCCTTGACTGCTTGGCGGAGGAGATCAATAGCAGGGCCGTCGAAGAGATCGACGATGGTTGAACCAGAGGGGTTGGGGATGGACCACTTAACCTGTGACATGGCCCGCGTGAAGCCGTCAGTGTGGACGAGCTTGATGTCGTGGCCAGCTTTCCCGAGATATAGTAATATGCTAGCCTGCTGAGATGAAGCCTTCGGCATGGCAACGTAGTCAACGTCTTCGTCGGCTTCTGCAGCGACGTGTTGCTCCGGGATCGACAAGTCAGGGCGAACGGCGGCCACCTCACCAACGTCCGTCGGCTTCTTGGCCGAATGCTTGTCGGGCTCCCCGGGATATGTGGTCGAGCTTAGGCTGCGACATTTTGGAGCAGGGGCATGTGGATTTGGCAGGGAGGGATACCGCAGGCCTCATCTAAAAACTCAGGGGAGTGGGGCGACAGTATGGGAATCGCTGGGTAACTTGTACTTTATTATCTAAGCTAGAAGGAACGGGCAGACCGGCAGGGGTTGGCGGCGGCACCAGTGGTGGCCACAAGCTAGGGTTCGAGGGGGGAGGGGCGGGTGGGGGACTATGGAGGGGGTGGTGTTTGAGGATACGTCGCCGCTACTGAAAATTTTAGTAATGGTGGGTGGAGATGGTGGTGGACGAGGGAGGGCGACGGTTCAAATGCCTCGGCTACTGCAAATTTACTATAAGGTCGGTGTTGGAGGAGTGTGGGCGATGGCTGAAGTACGGCGGCTACTAAAATTTGGGTAAAGGAATTGATGCGGGGCGGGAGTGCCCAAGATCGTGCACGGTCCAATAACAATATGCGTGTATGACAATAAGGAAAAGTAGTGCGGATCCGCCGATTTTTGCAATGCTTATGGCGGGTAGTTTGTTTTTTATATTTCTAGCTAGCTGGTCTATTGTACACGGTTCGTCCTAATTTCCAAATAACTTACCCTCCTTTAGCTTGCATATGTGGTGGTTTTATAGCGCACTTGCATCGCACACGGTTAAGCCAGTACCTCCACCCTTTGCTCGTGCTTGCACGGTCATGGTGATTTCAGCGCACTTGCATCGCATACGGTTGAGCCAGTACCTCCACCTTAATTTGCTCGCGCTTTCGTGGCCGTGGTGATTTCAGCGCACTTGCAACGCACACGGATGAGCCAGTACCTCCACCCTAATTTGCTCGCGCTTGTGTAGGCATGGTGATTCACATCGCACTTGTATCGCACACGGTTAAGATATTATACCCCATGTCCGTTGAGGGTCATCAGAGTCTTTGCAGCAAAAAATAACATTAGAGAGGGTCAAAAGACAGCCACACCAGCATGTGGCCCAAATATATATATATATATATGAGTGAAAAGGGTGGTCTGTGATGTCCAAAATTCCAATGCACAACTTTGACCCCGCAGGCCCACAGTTGGGCTCGTCGTTGAAGATCCATGAGAGGGGCCAGAAGTCAAGAACCACCTGGAAGTGGCCGAATATACGTACGAATATTGGGGATGTTTAAAACTTTAAATACACAATGCATAACTTTGCTGGCACCTGCCTCGCAAACCCGAAAGCACCCTAACAACCACCTGGCTAGGATATATATAATGACATAATGTCGTACCTAGCTAGGATGCTTGGCCCACCACCTCCCACTTCGTGTCAGTGGGATGGATGCACATAATGATCGATACTTTGGTCATACATGCATGTCGCCATGACCTACCATAAGACACACCAATGAATCTATCGTTTGGTCAAATGAAAGTTGTTGTTGTTGATAAACCGCTTGGGCCAATAGATTGAACCATCATAAAAATCGCATGAGAGGGACCACAAAACCAGCACCTCTTGCATGCGGCCCAAAATGATGTACATTGGGAAGGGGTGATGTGTGTTTTCAATATAGAATAATGTACAATTTAGATGTGGTGCCTACCTCTCGATACAGACAACAACCATGAAGGCAAGGTAGTTAAGGACGAGATACGTACGCAAGGTTTGATGTAGGTCGAACCCAGCAATCCGAACATCTGGGAGGGAATCCTGACAACGCATGAGCTCGAGCTTTGGTTGACCGACATTTTACGGTGACCGGCCCTAACACGAACTAGGAGGAATCCATTAATGGCCAACACATACCCCTCATTATCGGTCAAAGGGATGATATATATACACTCGGGGAGCCCACAGATATCCATGTCGTCACAAAAAACTGCACAAGGGAGACGTGGTCGATTAGAAGACCCCGTATACACTGCATGCGACCCGAAAATATGTATGGGTACGATGGTGTATGATGTGTTTAAATCCCAAATGCACAACTTCGATGGGCCACGCCAACTACATTACAACCGAACACCGTACCTGACTCCAAGCCTGGTTCAATACCTATGATGTCAGTTTCCCAACTTCGAGGCGGCGCGGGGGGGGGGGGGGGGGGTCCTCCCACGGATGCGCTCAAACTTTTTTTGTCTAGCATGGGACACATCTATATATATATACATCTATATCTACACACCTATATAGTGTGCGAATAACTTTGAAAGTTGCTCGTTGGATGAAGCCAATCTGATGGTATAGAGATGGCAAATCCGAGCACTACTGGCCGTTGCATATCATCTACATTCCACCAGATTCTGCCACATGTACAATCTAGAAGACTCCATGGTTGAACTCAAGCGTAATGCACAAACCTCAAAACACAAGCACTTCTCCTTTGTTCTCTAGAATCTTCCATATCTTAATTGCCCAAACCTTTTTTTCTAAATGAATTGTCACTTTTTGTTTTTACCTTTACAATGCACAATTCCATGAATGTTAAAATAGTTTTTTATAAAACTAATTGATTTTGGATGAGATGAACTATAAGAATTAAACGAACATCTACATCATGCACATCTGGGAGAAGAGGCGGGAAACTGATGAGAGGATTGGCAAGAAACAATAGCCTGTTTTGAATGAAAACCTAGTAGAGAAGGAAGCGTGAGCTACACGACGCATGCACACAGTGCTTACCCATGTACTGCATGTGTTGTCAAAAGGGCTCAGGGTTGTCGTTCGATCTAGGAGCATCCAACGGTGCACACATATGATCCGTGGGGTTTGGGTTCTGGCCAGTCAGAACGCACGACTCAGATCGCGCATGCAGCAGGGGGGATATCATACAGAAGCCAACATTTGGTGGAAATCGGTGAAAACCATGAGAGAAAAAATGTTTTGAAGTTTCAAAAAAATTCCAAAAAAATGCCGGATGTTAAGAGGATGATGTTTTATTGCCACACAAAATTTCAAGTTGAATTACATTACGAGATGTGAGCTATGAAAAAGACAAATTCCACCCTGAATAGTGGAATTTGTCTTTTTCATAGCTCACATCTCGTAATGTAATTCAACTTGAAATTTTGTGTGGCAATAAAATATCAGCTTCTTAACATCCCACATTTTTTCAGATTTTTATGAAACCTTAAATATGGTTTCCACAAAGTTTTCATTGAATATCGGCTTCCATGAGTGAACCGTGTGATATTTGAAAACATTTCGTGATCTCAGTTTTTAAATCCCCGTAAATGCAAAACCAAGCTGAAATCGTGAAACCTGCCATGGTGTCACGACATGGCACTTATATGTCGAGGAATTTTTTTGTCCATTGTGGCGCAAGTTTTATTATAAGCATCTTACAAACCGGAGCTTCTCTCAAAGAAGCCTCGTGGTTCTGATAGGGAAACGTGTCCCCCTTGTGGGCGTAACGTAATCACTGCCTCTTTTCGCCTTGTATTTTCTTCTATGGGCAACATGGAACGACAGGATATCCGTGCTGAAATTTAAACTTATTCAAGGTTCGTTTGGCCTTTTTATACACTAATTGAGTTTCCTAGGCATTTAATTTCCATAATTCAAATATTAACTACAAATACATGCTCTAGTTCACCAAAATGGCTAGAAAAATTATACATGTGTCCTTGGGTGCATGTTTAGGTCCCATGCCAGGAATGGGAACGAATTACAACCGTACCGGTGCCATGGCTCGTCCTCAAACATTTATAATCTCGGTTTTTAAGTCCCCATAAATCATAAACTCACCAGAAAGTCATCAAAGGTGGCATGGTGTCACGTCATGGCACATATATGTCATGGTAAAAACAATCCAATTTGGGCCAAGCTCTATTACAAACCTCCTACAAAAACTGGAGCTTCTCTCAAAGAAGCCTCGTGGTTTCGATAGGGAAACGTGTTCCCCTTGTGGGCAAAATGTGATCACTGCCTCTTTTCGCCTTGTATTTTCTTCCACGGGCAACATAGAACGACATGATATTTGTGCTGAAATTTAAACTTATTCAGGGTTTGTTTGGCCTTTCTATACACTAATTGAGTTTCCTAGGCATTTAATGTCCATAATTCAAATCTGAACTACCAGTACATGCTCCAGTTCACCAAAATGGCCAGAAAAATTATACATATGTCCTTGGGTGCATGTTTAGGTCCCATGCTAGGAATGGGAACGAATTACAACCATACTGGTGTCATGGATCGTCCTCAAACATTTCTAATCTCGGCTTTTAAGTCCCCATAAATCCTAAAATCACTAGAAAGTCATCAAGGGTGGCGTGGTGTCACGTCATGGCACATATATGCCGTGGTAAAAACATTGTCCAATTTGGGCCAAGCTTTATTACAAACCTCTTACAAAACTGGAGCTTCTCTCAAAGAAGCCTCGTGGTTCCGATAGGGAAATGTGTCCCCCTGGTGGGCGAAACATAATCACTGCCTCTTTTCGCCTTGTATTTTCTTCTATGGGCAACATGGAACGACAGGATATCCGTGCTGAAATTTAAATGACAATCATTGCCTCTTCTTGCCTTGAACTTTGTTTTCTACATGCAACATAGAATAATAGGAGTGTCGGGCTGAAATTTCAACTGTTCAAGGTTCATTTGGCCATTGTATATATATATATATATATATTACTAATTACTAAGTTTTCCATGCATTTAATGTAATCCATAATTCAAAAGAACTACAACCACATGCTCAAATGAACTACAACCACATGCTCCAGCTCACAAACGTCGCATCTAACGTAGGTATGTAACAGGGGTTTGGTCTTCTAAAGTCAATAAATCTTCAAAACTGCCAAACTCTTCAAGCCTTATTCATGCGTCCAATGGCTTCTTCCGATCATGCTTGTCTTTCTCAAGTTATTTTGCCAGATCAACTCTGTTGATGCGAAGTCTCTCGTGTCGTCCTTTAATATTCTGGAGTTGCGTTCCAAACTTCTGGTTTCAACATCCTTCACATGAACCATGGTCATAGTGTCCTTCAGTTCCTGACAAATCTCCGGTATCTCGAGGTTGTAACTCCTCCAGCTTGGCTACTTTCAGCTTTTGGTTCCTGAGTTCTTCACGAAATGCTTCCTTGTCTAATACGACTTCATGGAGCTCCACCTTAAACTTCTTGATGTACTACTCCAGATCCTGGTGATACATCGGCTAAGGTTAAAACTTCATCTTACTAATAGGTGCTCCATCAGCCTTCTTCCATCAAATCCATTGTGAAGAAATGCATCCTTAACTCAGCACGGTGACAATAGCATCAGCGAGCGATGACATCACGGATAACCGTGTTTCTGCTCTTGTCATTCCCATGAGCTATCTTCCATAGTTGATATCTCCTGCCTTAGGGTTTTCTTGACAAAACCTTGGGTTCTGATGCTCCATGTTCCAGTCTTTCTCCGATACACCTTGATCTCGGGTATTGTCAGCTTCCTTAGTCTGCCAAGTTCCATAAGGGCAGCCTCCCTAGGTCATAAAAATCTGGGAATTCTTCAGAGCCTTCAAATCTCCTAGTCTTCGGAGTCTTCAACCACTGTAGTTTCCATTATCATAATGTATGGAAAAATCCTCTTCATTCCAAATGGTCTTAGTTGTTCGATATCTTGTACTTCTCGAAGTGGTCTCATCCGTCAAATCTTCGTGTGGTCAAAAGGGGGAAACGGTATAGTCTCACGAAAAGGGGATATTTGAATAAGCTCAGAAGAGAAGAGAGGTAAAAGATCTTTTTGAAAGGGAAAGTTGTAGAGAAAAATCTTTGCTATGGGCTTGCTAGTTTCTAGGGTCACATCCTACAGTCAACATGTGCTCTGACACCATCTTGTAGCGACCCGACCCGAATGGATCAAGTCTCTGTGCTTAAGTGTCATCCCTGGATCGGTATGCTGACACACACAGTACTTGAGGATTTATAACAGAGGTAAATCACATGTATAAAGTTACGTAAATATTATTACCTCAATCCAAATAGCGGAAGTAAGAAGGTTGTGGATTCCCATCAACACCAACGGCAAAGTTGAGTGTAGAAATCGTAACCCTAACGTATCACTTACTCGTCCTAAGATAAACCTGCAACATGAGACGTTGCAGCCACAGAGGGTCAGTACATTGAATGTACTGGCAAATTCACACTGTAGAGCAATGATGAATAATGGCTATCACTACATGCATATATGGCTGGTGGAAAAGCTCTACGGTTATAAGGGTTTTGCAAAAAGCCAATTTTTCCCTACTGCAAAGGAATAAATTTTATTTAACTATCATGGTGGTTGTTGAACATTGAGAATGGTTGACAGCATTCTCAATCCCAATTAAGTCACATCATTAAAACCCAACAATATTCATTTAAAGTAACGTGATGAGATTCACATGATAATCCAGGTACTAGATACTCAAGTTGTCCATAACCGGGGACACGGCTAATCATGATTAGTTTATACACTCTGCAGAGGTTTGCGCACTTTTCCCCACAAGACTCGATCGCCTTCGTTGGATTTCTCGCACTACATGGTGTTTGAGAAACGGATGACCGAGACACAGTCTTTCAGAAGCGCTAGCACCTTATGATGGGTAGACCGTTACACCTACTTTCCCCTACATCTGCTAGTATACCACTGTAAGAGTTTGCACGACTTAGTCAACTATGCTAGAGCCCATAATAGCTTGTGGCTGCACACGGAAGTTTCTAGTATGAATAATCTCATGATCCCTTTGAGCCTGGGTGGCGGTCCATAAAAAAAGACAATCTTGGTCTACCCAGGTGCCTAGACAGGCAATCCTGGAATAACCAGGTACCTCAATCCACCCAGATGTGTGTTTAAGTTGCCACCTTAAGTAAACCATTAATTAACAACCTCACATCTGTCATGAATACTCTCAAAAACCCAATCCACGTCTACAAGCATAGCATGGCACTATAAGCATAACGTAATAGTAACTCCCAAGGTTTGAATGCAGGGCAATAGGTTCCTACCTCATCAACTACTTCCCAATACCCACAATTTAATTAGATCCTAATCATGCAATGTTTGAGGTTTGATCTAATGCAATAAAAACTGGGTATGAAAGAGGATATGATCAAAGTGTGAACTTGCCTGCAATGTTGATGAAGATGATTCGCACTCAAAAATCTTGATAGCTCTACTCGTCACACTCCGGTCAATCTACCGTAAGCAAGCAATAGTAACCACACAAAAGCAATCACTCAAAGATCGGAGAGAACAAAGAAAACAATTCGGAAAATGACAAAATCAAGCAAATAACTCTTGCAACATAAAACAATTTCTAATAGTACCAAAATTATGTGAATTTGGCCTTATCAGAAAGTTTAGGTCAAGAGCTTCGATTTGCAAAAAGAATCAACTCAAACGGAGCTACGAAACTCAAGTTATGATCAAACGAAGTTTGAATTCAAATCTGATCTAATTCAAATTTTTAAACTTTTCAAAAACATGTTTGAGTTGGATTACTGGATAGAGGAGATCATAACGAAGACGTGAGCGTTGGTTTCGTTGGATTTGGACTAACGAGTAAAAAGTTATGAGGGTTTGAAGATCAGGGACTAAACTGTAAATAAAACATCTGCAAAGAAGTCCCTATCTAAAACTAACAGAAAAAGGAAAAGACTAAAAAGCGAACGTTCGTTTTCTAAACCTAACCAACGAACGTTCTCTAAATAATAAATCTAAAAAAACAAATCTAGGTTTTTTTTCAGAAACCGGACTTAACCGAAAATAAACCGAAGCGTACCGGGGCAACGGTTTTACCAGTCAGGACGGTTTTCTTCGAAAACCGGCGGCGGCTATTAACTCTGGCGATCTCCACCGAGGTCGGGGCTACGCGGCGCGGGCGGCGGTGGATGTGGCGCGGGGCAGCGCGGCAGCGAGGCGAGCAGGCGCGGCGCCGCGCGGTGGCGGTGGTGCAGCGGCGGCGAGCGCAAGCGGCGGCGGCGTTCGGCGGCAGCAGCGGTTCTGGCCGCGGCGGTGGCGATGCGGGCGGGATGCGGCAGCGGCGAAGTGAGGGCGGGCCGAGGAGGAGAGAGCAGGCGAGGGGCGACGGGGCTTTATAGGGAAGGGGAGGAGGTGGCGTGGGGAAGGGGCAGAGGAGGCCGGAGAATCCACGGCGAGCGGCGGCGCTGATGCGGACTCGGGAGGAATCCCGATCGGGGACGACGGGCGAGCTGGGCCGCGGCCTGGCTGGGTGCTGGGCCGGCCCAGTCGGCGAGGGGAAATTAATAAAAACATTTTCTAGACAATTTAAATAATAAAACAAATTAAATGAAAATATTATATAGGCATATAATATATCAAAATTTTCAGACATAGATTTCCTACAACGTGAACATTTTTATAGCACCAAATAAAATACACACAAATTCAGATAATTCAAACAATGCTCCTGCTCTAATAAAATCCAATAAAAATCATTTAAAAAATACCAAAATGATTTCAAATAAATTTTTCTCCAATTTTCTATTGTAGGGAATCATGTTACCCTAATTTCCATGTATTTTGTTTTTGGAGAAAAATAATTTGAATAAAACTCAAATAATTCCAAATTGAAAATAAATTCAAAAGAACTTGGAATTTAATTCTTTGAAACTCCCAACTCACATTTCATATAATTTGAAGAAGTCATTTTATCTTCGCTCGTGAAAATCATTGAGTTGCATAAAGTTTTAGAATTGGAAATATTGTCAAATGAAATTCAAATATTTTCAACACCCCTTGTCATTTAAATAAATGGAAGAAGTCATGTCATCTTCTCTCCAGGGTTTCGTGATGAAAAGAATTTGAATTCACGGAGATCACGAATGCAAAATGAAAGTTTGGGAAAGTCCTTTTATTCCCTCTTATTTAACTTTCAAAAAGGTTTCGAATTTCACTCAATTTCACACAATCAATCAAACAATCAATCAAATCTATCTATTTATTATAACATTCCAAAATTTAGAATTTTGGGATGTTACAGAAATCGTACATGTGTCAATGGGTGCATGTTTAGGTCTCGTTTGAGGAATGAGAATGAATTACAAACTTGTCGTCATCCTGAAACATTGAGAATCTCGGTTTTTAAATCCCAGTAAATCAAAAAGTCACCCAAAAAACAAGAAACTTGGCATGGTTTCATGACATGGCACATATATGCCATGGTAAAAAAATCGTCCAGTTTGAGAAGAGGCGCACACATTAGTAGCCAACGAAGTCCTTTTTAAAACAAAAAGCTGACACGTTAATATCGCAAACGGTTTTATTATATTTACTGTGTCAAAATTTGACCATACTCGGTGGCGTGCGTGCAACTATTTGATTAGACGGGACGAGCGTGAGAAGTCCGCCATGCAGGCTCGATGGGATGCGTGCGAGCAATCCGCCGCGCAGGCTCGACGGGACGCGTGCATCCTGTCCACCTCGCAGGCTGGACGGGACACGTGTGAGTAGCAAGGCCGCCCATGCTCACCGGGAAGCGAGCTCTTTGACCTCCATGCACCAGCCGCCGCCTGCCTCGCTCACAACTTCTCCATTAATGGGTTAATTAAAGCACCTGGACGAAGGGTGTTTGCTTGTGATCCCATGGCATCATTTGCTTTGTTCGTGTTTCCAACTTGTATTCCGCCCAAATTTAAATTGCCACATAGGGCAACGGATAATAAGACCACAAATAAAATGGAAACGGATAAGACGATGACAAATTTACAACGGCGCAGATAATAATTGTCTTACATATTCTGGTTAACTTAAAATGGTGTAAGTGCATCTAGTGCCACCCCTAGTTGGTTTTGGAGTATTGACGACAAACCTAGTTGAGGGACTAATGTGTTTGTGAGAATTGCAGGATAACACAGGTAGAAGTCCCTCATTGATTCGGTTTTCCTACCAGAGATGACCCCTAAAAATGTATGAAGACATTGAAGTCAAAGGTGGTATATGAAGATATTCACATTGAAGACTATGACAAGAGAAGACATCGCATGAAGCCTATGGAGCTCAAAGACTTAGATCTTTCGTAGTTCTTTTTCTTCCTCTTTGTTGAGTCATAGGAACCACCGTACTGTTAAGTGGGGTCCAAGAGAACCAGTCAGAATGACTGAAGTGATGCTTAAACAAAACCTATGTCTTCGAGTGAAGACTTTGAGAGCGAATCTTGTCCAGAGTCGGACAAGTCAGCTTTGCTTGTAGCCCAAGTAAAGTTGCCGTGTGAGTTTGAAATCTGACCGTTGGAACACGTGTAAGTTCCTTAGTGACCAAGGGTCATTTCGGATAAATCAGGTCGGGTTGCCAAGTGGCTATAAATAGCCCACCCCCTACAACCATAAACGGTTGGCTGCTCAAATTTAGAGTACGGCTTTTGTCGTTTGAGAGCAACCCACCTCGAAGCCTTTGAGAGAGAATTCCTTGCGAGGATAAAGCCCTAACCACCCAGAGCCAAAGAGAATTAGGCATCACTTAAGTCTTCTTGTCTGTGTGATCTGAAGACTTATTACACTTGAGGATTGTGCATCCTCCAGCCGGTTAGGCATCGCGTTCTGAGCATCCAAGAGACATTGTGGATTGCCGGTGAACGAAGTCTGTGAAGGTTTGGGAGTCTACCTTGAAGACTTACCAGAGTGATTGGGCGAGGTCTGTGTGACCTTAGCTCAAGGGGAATACGGTGAGGACTGGGTGTCCTGAGCTGCGTGTTCAGGACTGGGTGTCCGGGACTGGGTGTCCTAAGGTTTAAATACCTAGCCACCCAAACCAGACGTACAGTTGTCACAGCAACTGGAACTGGTCCAACAAATCATTAAATTCAATGAGTCACTGGTTTCATCTTCCCTTCCCTTTACTTACTGTTACTCCTTGTGAAGTCATTGTATGATTGCACTATCTTTTATCTTCACTGAGTGACTGCGTTTTCTGTTTGGCTTCATAATATCTTCCTACCTGATCCTTACTACATTGCTGCTATTAGTCATTGTGCTTTCACTCCATTGAATACTTGAGTATGTCTTGCCTAGTATAGTCTACCTTCCGCTGCAGGGTAATAGGTTTATTTCTATCGTTTGTCTTCATAACTTCCACGTTTTGAAGACTTTCATAAAAATCGCCTATTCACCCCCCCTCTAGTCGATATAACGCACTTTCAATTGGTATCAGAGCAAGGTGCTCCCTTGTTCTGTGTGATTCGGTTTAACCACCTGGAGTTTTAGCTATGTCGACTACAGGGATAATTAAAGTCTCCGCTGCATGGCCCGTCTTCGATGGAACTGAATATCCCTACTGGAAGAATAAGATGCGCATGCATCTTGAAGCCATTGACGTCGACCTATGGTATGTCGTCAAGAACGGCGTTCCCAAGGCTGGAGAAGGTGTCACTGCTGCTGATGTCAAGAAGTTTGTTCAACTGGACTCTACTGCCAAGAATATCATCTGTGGTCATCTGACCAAAGGACAGTATGGCCGTGTGAGTGCTTTGGAAACATCTAAGCTGGTCTGGGACTGGCTCTCCAAGGTTAATGAAGGCGTCTCAACCCAGAGAGATCAGAGAATCAGTGTCCTTCGCAACCTCTTCAACCGCTTCAAGCAAAATGACAATGAGAATGTCCAGCTCAAATTTGACCGACTCACTGACATCACAAATGAGCTTCAAGCCCTCGGCGCTACTGAGATCACCAAGCATGAAGTCGTCAAGACACTACTGAGATCACTTGATAGTTCGTTTGACACCCTAGCCCTGATGATTCAAGAACGTCCTGATTTCAAGACACTCGATCCGTCTGACATACTTGAGAGGCTCAACACACATGAGTTTCAGCTTTCTGAGAAAAGAGATATCTACGGTCCAAACTATGGACGAACTCGTGCTTTGAAGGCAAAAGCTGTCTCCTCATCTGAAGAAGAATCTGACAGCAGTTCGGATGATCCTGAAGACATTGGAAGGGAACTTGCTATGCTTGTGAAGAAGTTCCAAAAATTTACCAAGAAGAAAGGTTTCAGAAAGTCTTCCCGATCAAGCTCAAGGAATGATGAAGCTTCTGCTCACGACTACAAGAAGAAAACATGTCACAAGTGCAAGAAACCTGGCCACTTCATCTCTGAGTGTCCGCAGTGGGACAATGAGAACAAAAAGAAGAAGAAGAGCAAGGAATATGACTCTGACGACAAGAAGAAGAAGAAATACTCAAAGTCTTCTTCCAAGTCTTCCTCAAAGTCTTCATCACACAAGAAGAGCTCATCTGGCAAGGCACGTGCGTTTGTTGGCAAGGAAATGGATTCAGAGGAGGAGTCCGCTTCTGAGGAGGCGGAGGTGGAGTCTAAGGAGGAGTCCGATTCAGGCGTCGCAAGTCTGGCTACAGCATACGTTGCCAAGTCCATCTTCAACACTGAAGACAATGACGTCATCACCGACACCGATGCAAATGACAAGGACTACTCCGCTTCTACCTACTGCTTCATGGCACGCGGTGCCAAGGTAAACACACGCACTACTCACTATCAAACATCTAGTGACGATGACTCTGATTGTGGTTCAAAACCCAGCTACAAAACACTTGCTAAAATTGCAACTAAACAACAGAAAGGTATGGAACATATTCAAAAACTGCTAGACAGAAGCGATGATCTGTTAGGTGCTGAAATGACTTGATCTGAGTCCTTAATTGAAGACATAAAAAATCTTCACGTTAAGTATGAGGAACTTGAAAGTCGTCATGAAACACTCTCAACAACTCATGAAAAGCTTTCCGTTGATTATCTTCAAAGGAAGCAAGATCTTGAGAAATTGAGAGCGGCTCATGAAGATCTTCAAAAGGAAAATGAGTCACTTCGCGCCGAACAGATCAGCTCCTCTCAGGAAGGATTTGAACCACCATGTCTTAAATGCATTGAGCGTGATAATGCTACTACTGTTGCTGAATGTTCTACTACTGTTACTGTTGCAATATCTTCAACTGTTGATGTGGGAACTAACCCCTCTGCTGAGGATTCCACTGCTATTGCTGATGAGAATGCTAGGTTGAAGACATTGCTTGAAACAAGGATGTACAAAAGTCTTAAAGGGCATCAGACACTATGTGATGTCCTCAAAAGGCAGATCTTGAACCGAAACCCGAGGAAAGAGGGTGCTGGGTTCGTAAGGAAAATGAATGCTGATGGCTCTTACTGGAAACCTGAGCAGTACCCCAAAACCACATGGGTTGCTGCAAAGGAATTTTCAGCAGATCCATCCACTCTATATGGGTTCACTTGTGCAAACCCCATTGTCATTGATGAATCCTTTGATGCAAACTATAAAGTGTTTAAGAATCAGAATGGTGAAGTGTTTGCCAGGTACATTGGTACTAACTGCAGGAATGGACCGCCTATGAAGAAGATCTGGGTTCCAAAAAAGTGTCTGGAGAATCTTCCTGTGAATGTCATCATGACACCTCATGTGAAGAAGACAAACCTCAGACCAAAGGCTTCATACGGTCCAAAGGCTTCATACAGACAGAGGACTCACCTGAGTCGCACTAACGCAAATGTTTTGCAGGGAAACCATACTCAGGCCTATGAATATGAGAGTGGTTCATCAAACCGCCATGTTCATAAGACCAAGAACTATTCTGCTTATTCTTATGAGTACTATTGTCCGCCTGCAAGACTGTTTGCTAGGGCTCCAAAGCCAAAGTTCTCAGATGCTGCACTTAGACTTATTGCTTCTAAGCCACCCTTGAAGATGTGGGTGGCTAAGAAAGCTTAACTCTCTTTTGCAGGGAAAGGTCTCCAGCAGAAAACCAAAATCGTCTGACGCTATTGTTGGGAACCTTAAACATCTTGTAGGGCGCAAGATCAAATGCCCGAATGGTCTTACTATGTACTTCGTTCCTGAATCGCTTGCTACTCTCCCTATTAGTCCTAATCTGGATCTAAGCTTTCATAACCCACTGGTTCGTCAAATGTTTTTGCTTCACAATTCTCTTCGTGAAGCCTATCCCCCTAACTGCACTGTAGGGTACGACACCAGCATCTTCAGAATGGATTATTGATAGTGGGTGTACAAATCACATGACTGGCAAAAGAAGCCTTCTTATGGACTCAACCTTACGTCCATCCGACAAGAGCCACATCACATTTGCTGGCACTGGTAAAAGTAAGGTATTGGGTCTAGGTAGAGTTGCAATCTCAAGGGATCAACACATGGATAAAGTCATGCTTGTTGAATCCCTTGGCTTCAACTTAATGTCTGTCTCAATGCTTTGCGATTTAAACATGATCGTAATATTTGGAAAATATCATTGCCTTGTTCTAATCGAATCTAACAAGTCTCTAGTATTTGAAGGGTATCGAAAAGATGATTTGTACGTGGTAGATTTCTCAGCAGGACCACAGCTTGCCGTATGTCTTCTAGCAAAAGCTTCAGAATGCTGGCTCTGGAATCGGAGGCTTGGGCATGCTGGCATGAGGAACCTCCACACCCTGGCAAAGAAGAAGCATGTCATAGGCATCGAGGGCGTCAAGTTCAAGAAAGATCACTTATGCGGTGCCTGTGAGGCAGGAAAGATGACAAGGGCCAAACATCCCTCGAAGACAATCATGACTACTACTCGACCCTTCGAACTGCTTCACATGGATCTTTTCGGTCCCACTCATTACTCAACTCTTACTACTACTGCTTGTCTCTATGGCTTTGTCATTGTTGATGATTATTCTAGATATACTTGGGTGCACATAATCCTTTACAAGACTGAAGTGCAGGATGTCTTCAGACGCTTCGCCAATCGAGCAATGAACAACTATGGCGCCAAGAAAAAGCATATCAGAAGTGACAATGGCACTGAATTCAAGAACACTGGCCTCGATACATATCTTGATACCTTGGGCATCACACATGAATTCTCAGCCCCGTACACGCCACAGTAGAATGGCGTCATCGAACGCAAGAACAGAACACTCATTGAGATGGCCAGAACGATGCTAGATGAATACAAGACTCCAAGAAAATTCTGGCCTGAAGCCATTGATACTGCATGCCATACAATCAATCGTGTTTATCTTCACAAGCTTCTGAACAAGACATCTTATGAGCTCCTTACTGGCAAGAAGCCAAATGTCAGTTACTTCAGAGTATTTGGCGCCAGGTGCTGGATCAAGGACCCACATCACACCTCGAAGTTTGCACCAAAAGCACATGAGGGTTTTATGCTTGGATATGGAAAGGATTTGCACTCCTACAGAGTCTTCATTCTCTTTCATTATAAAGTGGTTGAAACAGTGGATGTGCGGTTCGATGAGACCAACGGTTCACAAAGAGAGCACCTGCCAAATGTGCTAGATGAAGTTCCATCCAGTGAATCAATCAAGCTAATGGGAACTAGAGAAATTATACCTTCTGAAGCTCATCCTGAAGAAGAACTTATCATCTCAGCACCTGATCAACCTGAAGACAATGCTCAGCCTGAAGACATTCCCTCTAACAACGACAATGATCAGCAAGAGCAAAATCTTCGCCCTGTACATCCTCGTGTTGCCAATGAAGTGCAGATTGAAAGAATAATTGATAGCATCAATGCACCTAGTCCACTCACTCGTTCAAGGGCAACTCAGCTAGCAAATTTCTGTGGGCACTTCGCATTCGTCTCAATAACAGAACCCAAGAAAGTTGAAGAAGCCTTCATGGAACCTGAATGGATTCAAGCTATACAAGAAGAGCTTCAACAGTTTGAGCTGAATAATGTATGGGAACTGGTTAAGCGTCCCGATCCTCGGAAGCACAACATAATAGGCACAAAATGGATATACCGCAACAAACAAGATGTAACACCCTCGATGTGACTATAGCTCCCAAGTATCGAGGCACGACTTAGAGACATAATCGCATTGAAGGCATATGTCGCAAGTTAGGCAATCTTCACAACATCCCATGTAATATATAGATAATAAAAGGGGAGATAACATAGCTGGCTTACACTCGCCACATCAATCAAGTACATAAATAACATTACATCATCCAAACACTCATGGCCCGACTACGGCGCCAAAATAAAAGATAACCCAACATGCGACACGGTCCCAATCACCCCCAACTGGGCACCACTACTGATCATCAGGGAAAGAAACATAGTATCGTTGAGAGTCCTCGTCGAACTCCCACTTGAGCTCAAGCACGTCACCTGGAGCGGAATCATCAGGCCCTGCATCTGGTGTAATAGTAATCTGTGAGCCACAGGGACTCAGCAATCTCGCACCCTCGCGATCAAGACTATTTAAGCTTAATAGGAAAGGCAAGGTAATTGTGTGGAGCTGCAGCAAGCGACTAGCATATATGGTGGCTATCCTGTCCGCAAAAGAGAGCGAGAAGAGAAGGCAAAGCCCGAGCGAGAAACTAGAGGACAACCTGCGCAAACATTACTCCAACACCGTGTCCACTTCCCGGACTCCGCCGAGAAGAGGCCATCACGGTAACTCACACTGTTCATTCATTTTAATTAAGTTAAGGTTTAAGTTATCTACAACCGGACATTAACAAATTCCCATCTGCCCATAACCGCGGGCACGGCTTTCGAAAGTTCAAATCCCTGCAGGGGAGTCCCAACTTAGCCCATGACAAGCTCTCACGGTCAACGAAGGAATAGACCTTCTCCCGAGACGTTCCGATCAGACTCGGTACCTCGGTTCTTCAAGACACTTCGACAGGTTAAAACAAGACCAGCAACACCGCCCGAATGTGCCGACAAATCCCGATAGGAGCTGCACATATCTCGTTCTCAGGGCACACTCAGATGAGACATCCTACGAGTAAAACCAACCCTCAAGTTGCCCCGAGGTGGCCCCGCAGTCTACTCGGTCGGACCAACACTCAGAGGAGCACTGGCCCGGGGGGGTTTAAATAAGATGACCCTCGGGCTCCGGAAACCCAAGGGAAAAAGAGGCTAGGTGGCAAATGGTAAAACCAAGGTTGGGCATTGCTAGAAAAGCTTTAATCAAGGCGAACTATCAAGGGGTTCCCATTATAACCCAACCGCGTAAGGAACGCAAAATCCGGGAACATAACACCGATATGATGGAAACTAGGGCGGCAAGAGAGGAACAAAACACTAGGCGAGAGGCCGAGCCTTCCACCCTTTACCAAGTATATAGATGCATTAAGATAACATGGCAATATAATGATATCCCAACAAGTAAATAAATGTTCCAACAAGGAACGGTCTCCAATCTTCACCTGCAACTAGCAACGCTAAAAGAGGGGCTGAGCAAAGTGGTAACATAGCCAATCAACGGTTTGCTAGGACATGGTGGGTTAGAGGTTTGACATGGCAATTTGGGAGGCATGATAAGCAAGTGGTAGGCATCGTAGCATAGGCATAGCAAAAGAGCGAGCATCTAGCAAAGCAAAGATAGTAGTGATTTCGAGGGTATGATCATCTTGCCTGCAAAGCTGTCAGAGTTGACTGGATCCTCGAAAGCAAACTCAACAGGCTCCTCGTTAGCGAACTCGTCTCCCGGCTCTACCCAAACAAGACAAACAAGCAAACGGAGCACAATCAACCACGTGCAAACTCAAACAACATGATGCAAAGATGGTATGCTATGCGGGATGCATATGCAAGATTTGACAAGGAATGCATGAACCTGGCCTCAACATGGGAATCCAAGTGTGCCACTGGAAAGATGAGATGAAATCGCTTGAAAACGATATAAAGAACGTCAGAATCGGAGTTACGGTTTGGAAATGGCAAGCAATTCAAATATGACCACATTCTGCGATTTACAGCAAGTAGCCATCTAAATGCAATGAGATGAACAAGCTACAGCACCCAAACATGGCATAAAAATACATGGCAGGGATGCATTCAAGATGCTTAACAAAAGTCTAGCACTGAGCTACGGCCAATTCATCCATTAACAGGTTCAAACTAGCATGGAAAAAATGCATATATGTGATGGCCTGGCTTATTAGGGATGATAGACTACTCATATCAATAAGGAATTCCTTCTTTTCCGGTAGCCCATTCGGAAAAAACTCCAAAGTTAAGTGTGCTCAGCTTGGAGTAGTGTCAGGATGGGTGCCCGACCGGGAAGTTGCTCCCGGGTGCGCATGAGTGAGGACAAAGTGCGCATAAAAGACTAGTATTGATCTATGGGGCCAGTCTAGATCCCGCCAGGAGTAACGACCACCGGCGGGTGTGTCCGGGGCGTTACAAGTTGGTATCAGAGACGACCCTCGCGGTTACACGGATGCTTGCGGACAGGTGCGTGGTCATGTTGTTCATGATGTTTGTGACCCGTCATGGCACACGACATGTCACATGTACTAGACTGGAAGCACAGATGTATGTGCCAAGAGGGAACGTTCCTGTGGCCCGACGAGGACGTCGGTTCCTCTGAGTGGGGGTGTATGTGATGGCCTGGCTTATTAGGGATGATAGACTACTCATATCAATAAGGAATTCCTTCTTTTCCGGTAGCCCATTCGGACAGAACTCCAAAGTTAAGTGTGCTCAGCTTGGAGTAGTGTCAGGATGGGTGACCGATCGGGAAGTTGCTCCCGGGTGCGCATGAGTGAGGACAAAGTGCGCATAAAAGACTAGTATTGATATGTGGGGCCAGTCTAGATCCCGCCAGGAGTAACGACCACCGGCGGGTGTGTCCGGGGCGTTACACAACATGAGCACGGTCAAGTTGTCAAAAACAAAGCTCGTCTCGTTGCTCAAGGATATACTCAAGTGGAAGGCATTGACTTCGATGAAACATTTGCTCCTGTGGCTAGACTTGAAGCATACGCATACTGCTGGCCTATGCAAATCATCACAACATACTTCTTTATCAAATGGATGTGAAGAGCGCCTTTCTCAATGGCAAGATTGAAGAAGAAGTGTATGTTGCACAACCACCTGACTTTGAAGATCCAAAACATCCTGACATGGTATACAAGCTCAACAAGGCACTGTATGGCCTCAAACAAGCCCCTCGGGCCTGGTATGACACACTCAAATACTTCCTGAAGAGCAAAGGCTTCATACCTGGTTCCCTCGACCCCACTCTCTTCACGAAGACATATGATGGTGAACTGTTTGTGTGCCAAATATATGTGGATGACATTATCTTCGGGTGCACCAATCAGAAGTACAGTGAAGAGTTTGGATTTATGATGCAAGAGCAATATCAAATGTCTATGATGGGAGAGCTGAAGTTCTTTCTCGGTCTTCAAATACGACAACAACGCAATGGCATCTTCATATCTCAAGAGAAGTATCTCAAAGATTGCTTGAAGAAGTTCGGTATGCAAGACTGCAAAGGCTTCACGATGCCAATGCCAGCCAAGCATCATCTGGGTCCTGACGACAATGGTAAAGAGTTCGATCAAAAGGTATACCGCTCCATGATTGGTTCTTTACTTTATCTATGTGCATCTAGGACAGATATTATGCTCAGTGTTTGCATGTGTGCTCGATTCCAAGCGGCACCAAAGGAGTCGCATCACTTAGCTGTGAAGCGAATTCTTCGATATTTGGCTCACACCCCAACTCTAGGATTATGGTATCCAAAGGGCTCAGAGTTTGATCTGGTTGGATTCTCGGATGCTGATTATGCTGGTGACAAAGTGGATCGCAAGTCTACATCAGGCACATGTCATTTTCCGGGACGATCACTTGTATGTTGGTCTTCAAAGAAGTAGAACTGTGTATCTCTCTCCACTGCTGAATCTGAATACATTGCTGCTGGATCTTGCTGCGCTCAGCTTCTGTGGATGAAGCAAACACTCAAGGACTATGGCATTCATCTGAAGCAAGTGCCACTCTACTGCGACAACGAAAGCGCCATCAAGATTGCCAACAACCCAGTTCAGCACTCGAAGACAAAGCACATTGAAATTCGTCATCACTTTCTCAGAGATCATGTTGTGAAGGAAGATATTGATATCATACACGTCAACACTGAAGAGCAATTGGCAGATATCTTCACCAAGCCCTTGGATGAGAAGAGATTTTGCAAGTTACGATGTGAGCTAAATATCCTGGAATCCTCAAATGTCCTGTGATCAGGCACACATCCTAACCCTTATGCATATTGATGACTTAGATGTGCAACACACGAAGTAAAGTATATCTTCAATCAATGAAGACATACATTCTAAGTGTGAATACATTAATGTGGAATTTGACTTCGGAGCGCCACGATAATTGTGCGCCGTGTCTGGGTCTAATACTTCCCATACAGTGGGTAACGCCATCACCAAATGTTCTATTTGAAGTGTTTCACTCATGGCGTTACCTTGCTATGTCTTCACATCTGGTTTGGCTTCAATCTCAACATGTTTTCATGATTATCTTCACTATGTTGATAATATATATATATACTAGTGTTCTGTCCTCTACAGCATTCACTTATAGCTATGTCTTCTTGTTGAATCTTTTGAACTAAGTGAATGTGATCGGACCCTAACCTCTCTGTGCTTTCTATCTCAAACTCTATCTCTCCAAATCATATGCATTCTATTGAAACTGTCGAATGTCTTCTCTGCGTCCTTGTTAGCAAAAGATACAGAGACAAACCTTAAGTCCACTTTCAATGCTCATTCCTCCACATGAAACCCGGAGAAGTAGGAACGACCACCCAACAATCCAGGCATGCGTGGGACGTGGAACAAACCCAAAAATTCTGCATGATGGCCACGTGTTCCTCAGATGCGAATCGCCAGGGGCACCTGTGTAATAACGCAGTGCCGCCCCTGTACCTATAAATACACACTTCACAGCGGTCATTATATCTTCTTCCACTCTCGCACGAACCCTAGCGCCACCGCTAGCCCTCGACGACACCGGCGACGAAGCGCTTCGCTGCCGCAACCTCTCCGACGCCGTCTTCACGCCGACCGCGGACATCGTCCTCTCCGCCGTCGCCATAGGTGTAATCCGTCACCAAGTTAGGGCACGGAAGATCGAACTGCTCGGCCTCCTCTTGCACTCCGTCTAGCAGTTCTTAGTGTGCTAAATAAAACTTCCTTTTTACAGCACCGTTGATCCTATGGCTTTGTCACTTTCTACCACAAGCAGTTTCTATTCACACAAGTTAGATCTCTCTCATACTGCATCTCATAACATGCCTAGTATATTCACTTATGCTTCACAAAGTAGTTAGATTCCTCACTTGTACTGATCTCTAGATTCGTACAAATCTGGAACCAACTCCTTATCTATGAGTGAATGTCTTCGCACGATGAGGTCAATGTCTTCTAAACTGATTTATATTCAAAATCTTTTGAGAATGCACATGACCTATTCCCCTTCCCTCTCACCTTAATGATGTCACAGGTACATGTCCATGGGAGAATCCCTTGGTTCTCATAGTCTGCATTCATTTGCAGAATTCTTACAGCATCATATCAATTCTCCCGAAGCCAGTTCCTGTCTGTCCAGCAAGCGAAAGCCCTTGAAGCCTTTGAACGTATTGAAGCCTTTCAGTTTAAAGTTCATGGCTTCAGAGAAATCAGCAAGGAAGGGTGGCAGAAAGCGTCGTGGAGAAACATCAAGAGATCTGCCAGATGACCTCTCATAACTGTACAAGACAGATCCTGAAGAGGATTACAATCAGCACAAAACACGAATCCAATGGATTCGACGCTATTGGGCAGAACAGTGGTTCAAGTACAGATTTGTGACAAAGGAATATGCTGAAAAGAATGCCATCAAGCGACCATGGGGAGACATCCTCTACAAAAATCTTCAACCCAGGACCAGAGATGAAGCCATTGAACAAGGCTTCTATCCCTGCATGGTCCATGGACCACAGCCTGCGGATGCTGACCCATCGTCACTGCTATGGTGTCGTGATGACATTCTGTTCAAGAGAAACTTTTAGTTTGCCCAGAACTCAGCGAAGCAGAACAAGAAGACATTGGGACTAGACTTCAACCCTGGTCCTTCTGCTCCAAGGGCTGATGGCACCCGTGATGCAGAACCCAATGTCGTCGGTCCTTTCTACAACCTTGAAGGTCTCATCACCCATATCTTGGTTCAAGGGACAGCCGTGAATGAGCCTGCAGCTGACGCTGAATCAGATGAAGCGCCTGCAACGCCGAAGCCAAAGAAGTTGAAGAAGCCTAAAGCTTCAAAGCCTGCCCCTTCACCAAAAATCTCACGAGCGAAGCCTCTGGCAACTGCACCTCCTGAAGACAGTGTGCAGTCTGAAGATTTGTCACACATCTCCAAGCCCCAGAAGGTCAAGATGCCTCTGCCACACACCGGCCAAGAGCTAACTGCTGCTGCCATTCTACGCAATGATGCCATTGATTTGTCAAGTGATGAAGATCTTGCAGATGACGCTCTTGAGCAACTCATCAAGAGCAAAGAAGAAGTAGAAATCTTCAATGATCTGCCTCTCTTTGATGTAACAATCATCCACAACTTCATTGATGAATGGTTTGACACGCCAAACATCAGCTTCGACGATCTGCAGCTACCCATTGGCCTCAGTGTCGCCTTCCATGGCGCCATTGCTTCAGAGTTAGCCATCGCCCAGCGCATTGTTGAACTGAAGCAGAAGATTGACTTTGAGAAATCTCAGTTCAAGAAGCATATGGCCAAGCTCAGCGTGCAAGACGTGAAGAACTTCAAGATTATGCTGCACGAGCTCAAGGAAGCCTTTCTAAAGAAACGTGCAGAAGCTCGGGGTTCTCGTGAGCGCATGAAGGTCTTGGCTGATAGGTGTGTGCAAGCCTACAATGAGGCTGAGAAGCGCAAGGCCCTTGGGCGTCCTGGCATCGACCCCAGGATGGCTTCCAAGAAGACAAAGAAGCCCACTATGGCTGAACCCGAAGCACCAAGGCAGGAAGCAGATCCCCTTGTCTTCCCAACTAGCATGACTGGCCCGAAGCCAAAGGCTAGGTCAACCGCTTCAGAACTGAAGAAGACCAGGACTGCTGAGGCTGAAGCAAGGAAGAGAAAACATCCGGAAGCATCTGCTACTGCCCCCGCCAAGAAGAAAAGAAAGACCAAGAAGGAACGGGCTGCTCCCACAGAGCCCTTGATTGTTGAACCCATTTCCATGGTTCACCCCGACGCCGATCCACAAGAACGTCAAGTGATTGTCCATGAGCCTGCTTTCACAGAGGCTCATGAAGCTGAAGACTTTCCAGCAGCTGATCCCATCGCTGCTGAAGACATTGGTCACCATGACCATGTTGAAGATGATGCAGCCCTTCCTCAGCTAGAGCACCAACAGGTATCATCGCCTGTGCTCACGCACAGCGAACTCATCAGCATTGGTCGTCCACTGACGCCAATTGCACAGGATGCTTCATGGGCGGATCGCCCACAAGAGGAAGAAGACTTTGAGGCCCAGCCAACAGCAACTCCACAGGCGTCACCCGCGTTGCGCAGGCTTTGCAAAGGTCCAAGGCCTCAAGTCTCTGCTGAAGACAATCCGGCTGCATCAGCCGCTGAAGAAGAAGTTCCACAAGTTGCCACTCCCCTATCCCACCAAGAAGCGGTTCTCGAGGAGAACGTGACCGTGACCGACCCTCCTGCTCGTCAAGTGGAGGTTGAACATCTTGAGGCTGCCACCACCAACACCACTGAAGCCACTGACGATGTCATGGCTGAAGCTAATGTGGAGCCCTCACCAACAAAAGCACCAGAAGTCAGCGAAGCCACTGATCCCGCCGCTTCTGTTCCTGCGTCTACTGCCGGTCCCCAGTTCGACTATCATGTTGAGCACAGGCCTCAGGTGCAGAAGCCAATCCCAAGATTGCCAAGGTTCCCAGGTCCTACATCAGCACCTGGCTCCTTCAATATCAATGGCTTCAGAGCAGACAACACATTCTTCAATAGCTCCAGGAACCCCTACTCAAGGGAAAGAATATCATCTGATCGGTTCTGGAGTTATCCGCAGCGAAGCTATTACTCATGCGTTCTTTACAACCAAGGTCGCATCTTCCCACACAAGCGCCTTGACATTGAAGCAATAGCTGGTCTGCCCTGTCTGGAAGAAGCTCTGGATTGCTTCAAAGAGGTTGGACTGCTGCCGTTCGTCACTGACCAAGAGCATTGGAATGAAGAGTTGCTGCTCCAATTCTATGCCACACTTCACATCTGCGGGTATAGCAGAGATCCGAAGACTTGGGTCCTGGAGTGGATGACAGGAAACGTTCATCACGAAGCCAAAGCCTTTGACATCATTGAGCTCACTGGTTTGCCCACTCCTGGCGATCTCTACGAGCATGGCTGTCAGCTTCATAGTGAAGCTATTGAGAGCATCTTTCAGAAGAGTGAACCTAATATGAGTCAGATGCTCAGTATGATGAAGCCATTGCCCCAAGATGCTGCTTATCCCATGGAGTTCTTCGTTGAAGACCTTGAGTATCTGCCAAGAACCATTTATCACATCATAAGGCGAAATCTCTGGCCAATCAAAGGACATTCTCCCCATGCCAAGCTGGAAGGTGCAATGAAGACTTTGGTCTTCTACATTCTTCATGGAAAATGCTTCAATACACAGGACTTCTTCATTCGCCAACTTGCTGCATCTGGCTCTGATCTGTTTGGTTTGAAGTTCTACGCCCCTTGGGTGATGCGGCTGATCAAACTTCACTCCGCTATCTCATATCAGCCCTCTGCCCGCAATCATCGGATCTTTTTGCCTGATGTGGATATGTCTATTGAAGCCATCTATCCTGAGCCTGCCAAGGAACCTCTAAGTCTTCAGAATGTAGAGCATCAAAGTTTTTCTCAGAACGTTGAAGGAGTTGAAGCCGTAACTCGTGTGTATCCTTTGGCTGGCACTACACGTGCACCGCATCCTGCTCTCACTGAAGCCACTGACAGTACAACTGCTCCACGGCCCAAGAAGCGCACTCGTGTTCTCAACGACCGAGAGCTTCTTGTGGCTCTTCATCAGAAACAGGATAGGCATCATGACTGGCTGAAGCATCAAATGCAAAGCCTCTTGGTGGATGTTAATCGCATTCGCAATCTTGCCACCAAGAATGCTTTTGTTGCCCATGAAACCTCTCGCCGCACATGGAAAGGGCTGACGCTGATGTGTTCTGAAGATGATCTTCAAGAGGATGGCTTCTCTAAGCGATTCAAGTTTGACTCCACACCTCCTCGAAGGGTAGTGCTGCGACGAACTCCATCCCTTGAAGACTCTGAGTTCTCTTCCTCTGCTGCAACTGTGAATGCCAGAGTGATCGAGGATGAAGACGATGCTACTTCACCGCCACCTCCTTCAGCACGCTTCGACTCTGCTCCAAGCTCTTCTGCACCGCCAAACACCACCAATGACCCTGCTGCTTCACCTACTCTTCATGGGAACGAGTAGATGCTCTATGTCTTCAAACCTTTTTGGTCCTTCCTGACAAAAGGGGGAGAAGCATATGAGTTTGATAGTCTTCAAGCGGGTCCATATGGGCGGGCGCTTTATATTTTGCTTCGTGCTTACAACTCTTGTTTTGCTACATTTGGTTCTTTGAGTTGTAACACTTAAACTGAATGGTCGTCTGCTACTTATTTGCCACCTTGTGTTGCGATGATAAATTCCGCATGTGCGACGATAAATTCCGCACTTAGATCATTCTGCAGACGTCCATTTTCCATTATGCATGTCATTATCTTCACATACTTTCTCATGCATAGTGGATTGTCATCATAAGTTGAAGTGGATCTCCACAAGTACAACCTGCCATGTGCATTTGCATTCCAAAAGCAAATTACTTATATGCACATCTTCAGGGGGAGCCCTTGCAACTTATGAAGACAATTCCTTATCCTTTACAATTTCACAGACTATATTCCCCGTTGAAAACTTCAACTAGTTTGTCATCAATCACCAAAAAGGGGGAGATTGTAAGTGCATCTAGTGCCACCCCTAGTTGGTTTTGGAGTATTGACGACAAACCTAGTTGAGGGACTAATGTGTTTGTGAGAATTGCAGGATAACACAGGTAGAAGTCCCTCATTGATTTGGTTTTCCTACCAGAGATGACCCCTAAAAATGTATGAAGACATTGAAGTCAAAGGTGGTATATGAAGATATTCACATTGAAGACTATGACAAGAGAAGACATCGCATGAAGCCTATGGAGCTCGAAGACTTAGATCTTTCGTAGTTCTTTTTCTTCCTCTTTGTTGAGTCATAGGAACCACCGTACTGTTAAGTGGGGTCCAAGAGAACCAGTCAGAATGACTGAAGTGATGCTTAAACAAAACCTATGTCTTCGAGTGAAGACTTTGAGAGCGAATCTTGTCCAGAGTTGGACAAGTCAGCTTTGCTTGTAGCCCAAGTAAAGTTGCCGTGTGAGTTTGAAATCTGACCGTTGGAACACGTGTCAGTTCCTTAGTGACCCAGGGTCATTTCGGACAAATCAGGTCGGGTTGCCAAGTGGCTATAAATAGCCCACCCCCTACAACCATAAACGGTTGGCTGCTCAGATTCAGAGTACGGCTTTTGTCGTTGAGAGCAACCCACCTCGAAGCCTTTGAGAGAGAATTCCTTGCGAGGATAAAGCCCTAACCACCCAGAGCCAAAGAGAATTAGGCATCACTTAAGTCTTCTTGTCTGTGTGATCTGAAGACTTATTACACTTGAGGACTGTGCATCCTCCAGCCGGTTAGGCGTCGCGTTCTGAGCATCCAAGAGACATTGTGGATTGCCGATGAACGAAGTATGTGAAGGTTTGGGAGTCTACCTTGAAGACTTACCAGAGTGATTGGGCGAGGTCTGTGTGACCTTAGCTCAAGGGGAATACGGTGAGGACTGGGTGTCCTGAGCTGCGTGTTCAGGACTGGGTGTCCGGAACTATGTGTCCTAAGGTTTAAATACCTAGCCGCCCTAACCAGACGTACAGTTGTCACAGCAACTAGAACTAGTCCAACAAATCATTGTCTTCAACGAGTCACTGGTTTCATCTTCCCTTCCCTTTACTTACTGTTACTCCTTGTGAAGTCATTGTATGATTGCACTATCTTTTATCTTCACTGAGTGACTGCGTTTTCTGTTTGGCTTCATAATATCTTCCTACCTGATCCTTACTACATTGCTGCTATTAGTCATTGTGCTTTCACTCCATTGAATACTTGACTATGGCTTGCCTAGTGTAGTCTACCTTCCGCTGCAGGGTAATAAGTTTATTTCTATCGTTTGTCTTCATAACTTCCACGTTTTGAAGACTTTCATAAAAATCACCTATTCACCCCCCTCTAGTCGATATAACGCACTTTCAAATGGCACATGCGGCAAAGCTCGGAAGACACGAGGGCAAGAGAAGAAGGAAATTGCAGACAATGATCTGGGTCGCTACTGTCTCTACTCGTCGATGGATCGCCGGGCGGCGAAATCCTCCAGCTCCTTCTTCAATTCCTCATGACTTTGCTTGAAAGCAGTCACGGATTCCTCCACCTCCTCCTCGTGCTCGATCCGGAGCTTCCTCAAGGCACCCATCAGTTCCTCGATGACCGCTTTCAGCGTCATCTCCGAGGCACTACTCTGCTCATGCAGCATCTTCCTATCGGCCTCCTCCTCCTCCTTCTCGGTGACCAACTTGAGGAGCTTCGCATTGTCACCCATGAGTTGCTCGACGAGGCCGGTCTCCTTGTCAACCGAGGCATCGCTGATCTTGAGCAGCTTCATCAAGCCATCGACTAGCTCCTGCTGCGTAGTGACGCCAGCGAGAATGTCGTCATCGCCGGCCAAGGACTTCAGGAACGCCGGCTCGTCGCGATGGACGCCGCCGCGAATGCGCTTGTGAGAGACCTCGCGTGCCCGTGAGAGCTCATTCGAGGGCTCCGCGGTGCGCCGGGACATCTCTGTTGCGGCTGCGGCTTCACGGCGGGACCTCTCTAGTGCTTCCACGGCCTTGGTCTTTGCTGCTTGGTTATATGTCCACCCTAAACTCCTCCTACCGGTCATGGTGGAACGACTTGACAGAAAAACCAGTTTTGTGGGTGATGAGGAGAGGAACTGTGAAGTAATTTTCGAGTGGGTAGTTTTTATAGTCAGGTGCTAAGTGTGAACACATATTAGTTTGATAGGTGTGAACATATTTGCAATTACTTATTATGTTGTAATCATCAATGTGACGAGAAACAAGGTCAAAATTTATTGATGGTAGAAGGTTGACCATGTAGTTGCCACATGTTACTTATCACACAATTTTTAACATAAGGAAATGCATGTGTAACTTACTAATCATCGCACACGAGTACTCGCAGACGGATCGTGTGCGATACTCCTAGCTACCACAAGCAACTAGTTTGCATTTTTCAAAGTTTTTTGTACACACAGAATGGCACACAAACTAACTGTATTAACTGTCTGTGTTGTAAATTCTCATCGCAGACAGTTCATCTGAGTCGGCTGTTGGCCACGTATCACACACATCTTATTAAGTTGAACCGTTTCTGTTGCGTCCGCTAATCAAAAACAGTTCATCCGAGTGAACCGTATGCCCTATATCACACACACTTTGATCTGGCTAACCGTTTATATTGCACTCCCTAAGAGCAAACGGATCATCGGAGCGAACTATATGCCATATATCGCACACACATTGATATGGCTACCCATTTCTGTTGTTCTGCCTCATCGCAAACAGTTCGAACGGGTTAATTGTGTGCCCTGCATCGCACACGCAACTAAAATCTGAACCGTGTTTGATGCATCATCCATCGCAAATGTTTTGCACATTTTTTGATGGTTTTTTTACATCCCCGTTTGTGATTAATGCATGGCACATAGTTTTGTCAAAGGGTCTCTGATCGTAGTGTCGCGTTAGCAGCATCCTGCAGTAGTGACCATCTGCTTAGTTTAAGCATCATATATGAGTATATGACATACCTATCCATTTTCTGTACCTATTCCATGTGCCATCATACTATGTTTTTCTAGTCAAATGTTGTTCTTTCGTAATACCTGTTAAATCAGATAGATCAGCGGCCACAAAAAACACAGGCCCAACTTTACCACGCTTTACCCCTACTCCATTGGCCAAACCCCTATTAGAACTGCTGAGAGCCCAGCGTCAGGTACTGTCTATGATATCAATTCAAAATTTGAACTCCTGAATTTTTGCATGTGCCTTTCCTTCCCTCTTGTATGAAAACTAATTTCATATGAATCTCCTTGCTCAAAGGATCATAGGATCTCACAACAATACTGGGCACTCATTCTGTTTGATTATGTAGCATCACTATAAATGTTTGCTTCTTTATCCTCCCTTTGCTCAAAATTATAAGATATATATTTACTATTGGATAAATGTGGATTTAACACAATGGTTATGAATGTTTGGATTGCTCATGTAATTACCTGTTGTCATGTACTCCCTCTGTATCGAATTAATTGTTGATCAATTGGATGTATTTAGAACTTAATAGTGCTAGATACATCCATTTGAGCGACCAGTAATAATGGACGGTGGTGGTATTAGTGTACTTGCATCGCGAGATAGTTGATTGTCCAGCATTACTCTGCATCTTATCTGCCCTGCCCTCCACTTTCTCCAAATTATTAGATCTACATTTAGTCTTACCAAAATGTTGAATAAAGCCAATGCCACTGCACATATTGATGTCTGCATTCCTCTTGTCAGTACCTTTTGCCTTGTAACGTTGTACTTAATTAATTTCTATTTGACTATGTATCATCAGTCTGCACCTGAGCTTAATTATCCTCTATTTCTTACAATATTATTTGACCTATATTTACTCTTTGCAAAACGTAGAATAATGGCAACGCTTATAAAGAAGTTTCTTCGGGGAATTTATTGAATTATTCTACCATCGACATGGAGAAGGGCTTTGTCTAGCTCGTGTTAACATGTAATGTAAGTTCATCCTTCTCAAGCCTTCACACTTTGTTCTAGTATAGATTTGGATAGGCATCATTTCCTCCACTGTTGTTTACTTTGCTATTTACATCTGATTGGATGTTTGCAACAACTACCAGTTTTAAATTGTAGTTGTAAAAGCATGTTCCTTATGTAGAACAGATCCATTTATTTGCTTATATAATTGTGAAACCTGTTACGTGTCTCCTTGTTTCTCTTTCATATTTGTATCTCTTATGCCAGGTAGAACTTTAGGTAATATAGTGAGCCAAACCATCTTGAAGAGAGCGAGATGACCCCAAGGTCTTGTCTTGATGAAGACAGTGAGTTGAAGCTACTCACCAGCAGCTGTGAGACAACCTCTGTGCAGTCGCTGCCTAAATTAGTTCAACTTATTTAGTCTCAACTTAAAGCGGAAAGGCTTGCCTCAGCTTAGCTCCGACTTGATGTCAATGATGCAATGAAGATCTCAGAGGACTGCCTTGCACTCATGGTCCTATAAAGCTAGGGATGGAGCATATATCATTGACACAACTGAGGTCTCATCAGCTTGTTCGGCAACTTGCGGTGCCCGTCCTGGCCAAGCCTAATGCCTTCTAAAGTGCTCTTAGTTTTGTATATTCTTTTGTCGGCGCGTTTATATGCACTGGTGGCGACCTTTGATGCCCAGTGTATGTAATCCGCGTTCATGTTGCGCTTTATTATCACCAGTGGTGAACTTTGATTCCTAGTGGATGTAATATGCCATAATTTCTTTATTATATAGTCTATGTTTATTCTTGGTCGGTATGCTGTAATTTAGGCCGGAAGGTTCAATGGATCTCAGTGTTGTGGGTATTTGTTACTCATATGGGCCAAAACATGGGCCTATAATCATCTTGGGCCATTAGCAGGTCTAAACCTATAGTAGTTTTCTGCCTTTAATAGGCCGAGTAAAGTTCTAGCTAGCTCGGCCAGAGAATACCATGGGATTTTAACAGGCTAAAAACTAGATTCGGCTAGCGTTGAGCCGAAAAATTCACGGGCCAATACATGCCAAAACTTCCTAAGGCCCATGTTTCGCCCAAATAGGACGAGCCGTTAACAGGCCAAAATATATCTGGGCCTTGTTTGGCCCAATAAAATTATGGGCTTTAAGCAGGTCGGTATCCACGCGGGCCGTAGGCCCAAAAGTGTCACGGGCCATTATCAGATTGACTGTAAGCAGGCCGAATTCAACGCGGGTTGTAATTAGGCCCAACTATTACACAGGCCATTAACAGGCCGATAGGCCAGTTGGGCTGAAATTTATCCACGAAGACTATGGGCCGTTAAGAGGCCTAAAGTTACTTCGCACAAGAATAGCCCAGTTTCTGCATGGGTCGTTAAATGGACTAAAGTTAAACCGGGCCGACAACGTCCCAGATTCACCACGGGCCGCTAACAGGATGAAACTATTATGGGGCCGAACTGGTAAATGGGCATTTAATAGGCTGAAATACAAACCTGGCTTGGAATGGGCCAAAAAGAACAGTGGCATGTTAACGGGCCTGATCCAATATGGGCTGTAATTTGGCCCAAAACACGACAAGCTGTGAATGGGCCTGATCTGATATGGGCCTCAATTTGACCCAAAACATGACAGGCTGTTAACGGGCCAGCCCACTAGTGTCTGAAAAAATATGGCGGGCCTTTAGCTAGGCCAGCCTTTTTACCTTAAACTGGCTACTGTTGGGTTGTGCCACGTGTCGACATGTCAGGACCCCGATTCCAAGCCACATCGATCTAGCCGGTAACACCTCGTATCACTTTGCGGCCTCACGCACGGTATCCCACGGGTGTCGCCTTACCATGGCCCGGGACCGTTTGCGCCTATTGGCTCAGGTATATGATAGTGTCGCTAGCATCCATATGACAGAGAAACCAGGCCAACACGGCTAGTCGTGAACCCAAAGCGGCACAGACCTATGGAGACAGGCATACATGAATCACATCGAGCATGTCGGTCACCAGCGAGTGATTCCGGGCTGTAGCACTGGGCTAACAGGACTTCGGGGAACCCGGGCTATAGCAGGCTAGGCAGGACTCCGGATATCACCGCGTGACATTTCCCCAAAGGAACAGACATAGGAACGAAGTGAAACACATGCCGGCCAGTCAAGTGTCCTGAACAGTAGTGCTGGGCTAGTAGGACTCCGGTGAACCGGGCTGTAGCGGACTACTATGGCTCGAGGAACACTAGACTACATTTCCCCAAAAGAAAGGCTGCCAAGGATAAATAACTAGATTGTCGGATCCCACTCATAACAAGCATTTCAATCATACACACAATATGCCCGATATGAGTACATACAACATGGCATCACAACAAAACTCTACAACTCAAGTACTTTATTTAAAGGCTCCAGAGAGCCATACATAACATGTTCATACAGATAGGGGTCACATGACCCGACACTCAAGTCATACAATCATACAAGCACATGCGGAAGCAACTAGTCTGAGTACAGACTCTAGAAAGAAAGAAGGATTCTCGAAGCCTGTCTATCTACATAGGGCCCTCCATGGCCAGGATCACCACTTGGGTGGCTAGTCACTCGTCGACGTCAAGGTCTACGTAGAACCCATCGGAGGGGGCGGTGTTGTCGTCTGAAAATAGTAATTAAGCAAACATGAGTACAAAGGTACTCAGCAAGTCTTACATCAGAACCTACTATACATGCTTATTCTCAAGAAGGTGGTGGGGTTATTGCAGCAAGCCAGCTTTGACTCTTGGATCCTCCCTAGTCACCAACACAATAGTCCACTACTCACCAACACAATACTCCACCGTGGATCCTCCCTCGTCATCCTACGAGAGGGCCATCCTCGGTACTCACACTTATCTTGACTCTTTTAGTAGTATCCATTAACTTGTCTATGAACTGTATAGGCAACCAAGTAGTCCTTTACCGCGGACGCGGCTATTCAAATAGTTTTATACCCTGCAGGGGTGTACTTCTTCACACACGCTTTCACCACTTACCGCCGTTTACATGACATGTACTCGGCAACCTTAAAGCGGAAGCCCGGCGAGGGTGTCGGCCATGGCCTACCTAAACACTTAAGTCTCTAGTCCAGGTTTATCGCCTATCCAGGTTCCATCCGCAGGGAGTCCGGCCGAGGTTTCCACTTACGGCCCCGAACGATGTGAACAGGGTTCCCGAGACACCAAACGGGTGACTCGGTACACCGTGCCACGGTGTATCTACCGCAACATAGCCCACCCCTAGGGTCAGCGCTACGCACGGCCGCCAACACATAACCTACAAACACCAGAAACTATTTGCAACTCCTGGATAGAGTACTAGGGTGATTAAGAAGCCGAGAGGGTCAATTAAGGATCCCAATGCATGGTAGTAGCTGAATCTTAAATCACACATACAGATCAAAGTTCTTAGGGACGGCCTGAATGAAACAACCCACCATGTACTCGTACATGGCCTCTCATCGATTCCTTTACCAAAACATGTTCAACACATCCCTCATATTACCGACATAAGCATTTCACTCTAGCTCATCACCCAGATGAACCAGACCTGACACAACTCTAAGCATAGCAGGCATAGCAAGGTAGGAATCACATACATGGCTCAATCAACTCCTACACATGCTAGTGGGTTTCATCTAGTTACTTTGGCAATGACAGGTCATGCAGAGGATAAGGGTTCAACTACCATAGCACACAGCAGTTTGAATCGCATTGTCTTAACGCAGTAAACAAGAGCAGAAGCGAGAACATGGGTTTGTATCGGAATGATCAATGGGTTGCTTTCCTGATGGAGTGGTAGTGGGATACTGCCCTTCAGTTGGATACTCGTGAATATCCTCGGAGGCAGAACCTACCACGAAGAACACATCGGAACACAATCAACACATGACGATATGCAACAATATGATGCATGCTATGACATGGCAATATGAATGTGTCTTGGCCTAATGCAAGCTATATCAGAAAGGAATGAACTCATTTGAGTCAAAGATTCAATTATTAGCTTATTAAAGATGGATTTATTAGTGCATTACCTCATTCTGCTTAAACAGCAAGGTAAACTTGTTTTGTCATGCATGAAACCATTACAGATGGATAGATTGAATTTTTCTGATCATTTTTCATATATAAATCTTTGCATTTGGAGCTATGGTTGATTTTCTATGATTTTTAGAAGTTTTGACTATTTTCTGGTATTTCCTGTATAAGAATAATTCCAGTAATTTAATTACTGCGTCAGCATTACGTCAGGGTGACGTCAGTGGTCAACGGGGACGTCCAGGTCAAACCTGACTGGTGGGTCCCGCGTGTCAGTAGTTAATTAAACTAATTATTTTTAGTTAAAAATAATTTGATTTAGTTAGCAGGGGGGCCCACTTGTCATTGACTCAAGGGAGTCAAACTGGGGTCAAACCCCTGGTCAGCGGGGCTAATCCCGCCGGCGTTGAGTCGCCGGCGAGGCCGGGACGGCGGAGGGCTTCGGAAATCACCCACAGGCGACCAAATCGACCGTGGTTTGGTCCTACGCGTAGCTGGGGCTCGCGCGCATCTAGTGGGGCAAGTGGGAGGAGCTAGGGTGGAGCGAGCTCGCTGGAATCGAGCTCGTGGCGGCGGCCGGAGTTCGGGCGGGGTTGGGTTCGACGCTATGGTGCACGGGAGAAGGAGCTGGTGGTGGCTACGGGTTCCTGGTGTTGCGCTGAGCACAACGGCGAGCTTGGCTTCGAGCCACTGTGGCTCTGGCCACGACGGCGCCATGGCCAGCGGCGGGGAGGTCTCGGGTGCGGTGGAAGTGGCGACTACAGAGGCCAAACGAGCACGGGAGCTAGGGGAAGAGGAAGAGGAGCTCACAGCAGGGTCGGAGAGGGGGTCAGCGAGCTTGGGGAGGTCCTGGCGACGGCGAATCGACCGGAGATGGCTCGGGTGCCCGAGGTTGAAGACGAGGGCGAAGACAGCGTTCAGCGGCGTTTAGAGTCGCGTGGGTCAGCGGAGAGGTCCAGGGCGACGAGGCGGAGCTATTAGGCTCGTCAGAGGGGCGAGGGGGTGGCTCTGGTGGCGCCTACGGCGAATGGCGGCGAGGAACGCGCTCGGCCATCGTGGGGGAGAGTGAGGGAGACGAGGGGGAGAGTGAGGGAGGATGAGAGGGGGACGTGGGGGTCGCGTGGCATCCCTGGACGTCTCCAGGGCGTCGGCAGAAGCAGGAGGTGGCCGGCGTGTGGCCGCGGGCGCCGGCCACGCGCTCCTCGTCCTTCTGGCGGGAGGAGGACGACGACTGGCAAAGCCAGTCGGCTGGGCCGAGCCAGGTGGGCTGGGCCAGCACAGGTAAGGCCCAGGTGGGCTTCCTCTCTCTCTCTTTTTTGATTTGTTTCTGTTTTTCTATTTAACTGTAACTGTTGGGCTTTATTAAAAATACTAAAACATTTTCCAAAAATCCTGAAAATAATTGTGGGCTCTGTTTAGAATATTTCCAACAGCAAACATTTATTTCCAGAATTATTTGAGCATTTAAATTATTTTATAGCATTTAAATGCCCAAATTCAAATACTTATGATTTAATTCAATGACCTTCTGTTGACCTAGAAAATTGTGCACCAATTTTGCCAGAGGTTCTAACCCAAGACAAAGAGGGTGAACTTTTTAGAGGGGCATTTCAGGTTCATTGAAAATAATTTTAGTAAACCCTAGTTGTTTCCAGGGGGTGTTGGGGGTTTCTGCCTTCCCCATTTCAAATTTAAAAGGAATTTAAACATGATGCACACTCTAATGCTTGAACTAGCTATGGTGTGGCAACTCACCCCCACTCAAAAGAATCTCGTCCCGAGATTTAGGATCCTCCGGGAAGAAGGTGGGGTACTCGAGTCGAAGACGATCCTCCCTTTCCCAAGTGGCTTCTTTCTCGGAATGGTGTGACCATTGAACCTTGAGAAACTTGATATTACGACGTCGAGTGGTACGCTCGGCTTGATCAAGGATGCGAACGGGATATTCCCGATATGAGAGGTTATCTTGTGGATCAAGCATTTCGTGGTCCACTCCACGGATAGGATCCGCGAAGCAACGCCTGAGTTGAGAAACGTGGAAGACATCGTGAACTCTGGAAAGATGCAAAGGTAGTTCCAATTGGTAGGCAACTTATCCTCGTTTGGCAAGAATGCGAAAGGGTCCAATGTAACGAGGAGCCAATTTGCCTTTGATACCGAAACGATGGGTTCCCTTTAACGGAGTAACCCGAAGGTAAGCCTTCTCGCCGACTTCATAAGTCATAGGCTTATGTTTACGATCATATTGACTCTTTTGACGAGATTGGGCTGTTTTCAATTTCTCACGAATAACGCGAACCTGCTCTTCTGCTTCCTGAATCATATCCGTGCCAAAGAGTTGTCTTTCCCCGGTTTCTGACCAGTTAAGAGGCGTTCGACATTTTCGTCCATAGAGAACTTCGAAAGGAGCCTTGCCCAAGCTGGCTTGATAACTATTGTTATAAGCAAACTGCGCGAATGGAAGGCATTTCTCCCAACTCATTCCGAACGAGATGACAGAAGCTTGGAGCATATCTTCCAGAATTTGATTGACTCGCTCTACTTGACCACTTGATTGAGGATGGAAGGCGGTACTAAAAGAGAGACGAGTTCCCATAGCATTTTGGAAACTTTCCCAAAATCGAGAGGTGAAGAGACTCCCACGGTCTGAGTTAATTTCCAATGGGACACCATGAAGAGACACTATTCGGGAGATGTATAAATCGGCTAGCTGGCTAGCGGTGATACTCTCACGAACAGGTAGGAAATGGGCTACTTTGGAAAGTCGGTCGATCACGACGAAGATGGCATTATTCCCTCTCTTGGTCCTGGGAAACCCAGTGATGAAATCCATACTGATTTTATCCCATTTCCACTCGGGAATAGCCAAAGGTTGAAGGGTGCCAACAGGCCATTGGTGCTCTGCTTTAACACGACGACAAACGTCGCAATTAGCAATGTATTGAGCGATTTCTCTCTTCATCCTAGTCCACCAAAACCTCTGGCGTAGGTCTTGATACATTTTAGTACTACCGAGATGAATGGTGAGAGGGGATTCATGAGCTTCCTTAAGGATCAGCCGCCTCAGGTTTCGTGCCTTTGGAACCACTAGGCGATTTCCAAAGTATACGACACCTTGATCATCAATGGAGAAACAATTCGCGACCCCTTTCTTAATGTTTCTCTTAATACGGGAGATTCCTGGATCTACCTTCTGTGCTTTGATGATCTGATCCGTAAGGGTAGGTTTCGCCACCAGGGTGGATAGGAATCCTCAAGGAACAATGTGAAGATTTAGCTTACGAAATTCCTCATGGAGAAGTGGTTGACTTTGTTGTAACATTAGGTTGTTACAATAGGACTTACGGCTTAGCGCATCAGCCATGACATTGGCTTTGCCCGGGGTGTAAGTTATTCCTAAATCGTAATCCGAGATCAACTCAACCCAACGTCTTTGCCTGAGATTCAAATCTGGTTGGGTGAACATATATTTCAAACTTTGGTGATCGGTGAAGATCTCGCAACGATTACCGAGAAGGTAATGTCGCCAAGTTTTAAGTGCATGGACTACAGCTGCAAGCTCTAGATCATGTGTGGGATAATTTTCCTCATGTGGGTGTATTGCCGTGAAGCATAGGCAATTACCTGATGATCCTACATGAGTATGCAACCTAGTCCTTGTCGCGAGGCGTCGCAATAGATATTAAAGTCCTTGGAGAAGTCTGGTGGTACCAGTACGGGAGCAGATGCCAGGCGTCTTTTCAGTTCCTGAAAACTGAACTCGCACTGTGGAGTCCACTCAAAATTTTTATCTTTCTTGAGGAGTTCAGTTAGAGGTTTAGCAACCTTGGAGAAATTCTCGACGAAGCGGCGGCTATAGCTAGCTAAGCCAAGGAAGCTCCGAACTTGCTTGACCGTCTCAGGTGGAGTCCAATCAAGGACGGCTTGAACTCGCTCGGGATTGACAGCAATACCCTTACCAGAGATTGCATGGCCTAGATAGGTCACTTCTGGCAACCAAAATTCACACTTGGAGAATTTGGCATAAAGGCGATGCTCTCGAAGTTTCATCAATACCAGCCTTAGATGTTCGGCATGTTCCTCTTCATTCTTGGAGTAGATGAATATGTCATCGAGGTATACTACGACGAATTTATCCAAGTACTCCATGAAAACCGAGTTCATTAACCGGGAGAAGGTGGCTGGGGCATTGGTTAAACCGAAGGACATAACGGTATACTCGTATTGGCCATAACGAGTAACAAAGGCCGTTTTGGGAATGTCCCCGTTTCTGATTTTGATTTGATGGTAGCCCAACCTCAAATCCATCTTGGAAAAGACTGAGGATCCAGCGAGCTGATCATACAGATCGTTGATCCTGGGAAGCAGGTAGTTGTTCTTGATGGTGACCAAGTTGACAGGTCGGTAATCTACAACCATTCGATCCGTTCCATCCTTCTTCTTGACGAAGAGGACGGGGCTAGCCCAAGGAGAGGAACTAGGACGGATGAAACCCTTTTTCAAGGACTCATCGAGTTGGTTCTTAAGCTCGGCTAGTTCTAAGGGTGCCATCTTGTAGGGTCTTCTAGAAATTGGAACGGTTCCTGGAACAAGGTCTATCACAAACTCAACACCCCTGTCAGGTGGAACACCTGGCAGTTCTTCTGGAAAGACATCCGGAAAGTCTCGGACTACCGGAACATCTTCAAGGTCTGGAAGGGGGTTGGCATTTAAGGAGTAAAGCTGGCGCTTGGCCACTCGAGTTAAGACATTGACTGTCTTGCCCGATGGGTGAGTAAGTTGAACGGTTCTAGTGACACAATCGATCTTAGCATAATGAGCTGACATCCAGTCCATACCCAAGATGATGTTTATGTCCGAGGACTTGAGAGCTATTAAGGATGCAAGGAAGACAAGTCTATCGACAAGAATTTCGTTCCCATGGCTTACTCTAGAAGTTTGCCATTTGGAACCCGGAGTTTTAATTACCATGGAAGTGGGCATGTCACAGAATGTCGTGTTATGCAATCGAGCATAGTTCTCGGATATGAATGAATGAGATGCTCCAGTATCGAAAAGAACAGATGCCGGATGGCAGTTAACAAGGAGCGTACCAAGGACGACGTTAGGATCCTCATGAGCCTCCTCGGCTGAAACATAGTTGACATGGCCACGGGCAATGGTGACCGGCTTGGCGTAGAATGTCTTTCCCGCGGGCTTACCACGGCCAACGGACTTTCCAGTTTGAATGGGGTTGTTGTTCTGGGGACACTCTCGGCTATAGTGACCCGGCTCTCCACACTTAAAGCATGTCACCACATTGGGGCGTGGAGCAGCATTAGCAGCGGGGCCACCATAGGGCTTGGGCGGTGCAAATTGCTGGTTGGGATGAGGCGCCTCAAAGGATGGCCTCGGGATGAACCTGGGTGGCAGTGTCGTGCTTGGAATCCACACCCGGCGCTTCTGAGCTCCAGAGCCGGATGAAGAGCCAAAATCACGGGAGTGCTTGCGTGAAGCGTCATAATCAGTCTGGCCTGTCTCAGCACTGATGGCTTTATTGACCAACTTCTGAAAGGAGGTACACTCGTGCAGACGAAGATCGCGGCGAAGCTCAGGGCTAAGTCCCTTGCGGAACCTTGCCTGCTTCTTAGCGTCAGTAAATACCTCTTCATGGGCATAACGTGCCAGATTCCCAAATTCACGACTATAAGCATCCACAGTCAGTCTTCCTTGGGCGAAGTTGCAGAACTCCTCCCTCTTGCGATCCATGAGACCTTCCGGAATGTGATGCTCACGGAAAGCCTCACTGAATTCAGCCCAAGTAGTGATTTGGCCGACCGGGCGCATAGCTTCAAAATTCTCCCACCAGAGGCTAGCAGGGCCTTCGAGATGGTAGGCAGCGTAAGTAACCTTGTCGGCTTCGGCTACGTTGGCAGAACGTAGCTTGTGGGTGATGCTGCGAAGCCAGTCATCCGCATCGAGGGGCTCGACGGAATGGTTAAACTTTGGTGGGTATAGCTTGATAAAGTCATTGATTGACACCAAGTCATTTCGTGGGTGGCGTGCAGTGTTCTGCTCAATCCGCTCTAGCAGGCGGTTAGTCTCACGCTTGTTTCTTTCCGCCTCCAGCATTACTTCGGCCAGAGAAGGCGGGTGAGGCAGATTTTCACCCCTAGCTGCACTGGCTTCCCCCTGCTCCGAGGCAGCAGGGTTGCTGCGGGTGTTGACCATCCTAGGAGAAAAACAAGACAACAGTTTAGATAAGGATGGCTCAAACTTAGCAAGGAAGTGCAGAATGTAATGGATAACACAGAATGCAGAGATGTTCATCTGTATGTCATGGTAATATAAGACTACCATATATATACCAACGGTCATACACATCATACATAGTTTAGTACAAGCCCAAGCTACAGTACAACTATGATGGAAGACGTTACATCTCATCGGAGGCATTCCAAGCTCCTATACATTATTTGTCTACACCTCCAGGATTGATTACACGCCAAGTCATATTCCACAAGTCACGCAGGATAGTGGAGATACAACTATTACAATACTAGTGATACTACTACTAACTCAGACAGCTCCGTAGTAGTCCTCATAGAAGTCACCTCCATAGCCTGGAAGTTCAACATGACCATCCGGGAATAGACGGTCCTGAGGAGCCTGTGGACCATAGGGGCTAGGATGAGGTCTTGGACCAACAAACGGTGGCCTGCGGGGACCACGGGGTGGGGTGATGCCTCCCACATCACGCCAATCCACCATGTCTGGCAAAGCAGATCTCACAGGATACAGATCCCTTGTATCCATACATCCAGCTTGCACCGCAGCTGCAAACCGAGTCAATGTGGCCCAATGATCAGCACGGGTATTGAAAAGCTCCAGCCTCAAGGCCCGATTCTCTCGGTCCTTATCTTCGAGCATCTCGGCAGTGGTACGAGTTAATGAGTCCTCCTGAGTGGAGTCAGCATAGATAGCCTGAAGATACCCTTGCGCTCCCGGAAGTGAAGCTGGCATGTAACAGAAGTCGGTGTTCTGAAGCAGGCCAGTCCGGACTCGCATGATGGTCATCATGGAATAGGCAGCATCCTGCACAGCCATCTCAACAGTAACCCCGAGTCCATAGGAATAGTGAAGGGGCTCGGTAGATCCAGGATAAGAAGGAAATATCCTGATGGTGCAGAAATATTGGCTTTGATTAAAGTCTCGGAATTGCTCTTCGATGGTGTATTCGGGATACCAACGGTAACCCGTCTCGATCATTACCCGGACTAACATAGCAGTATGACCGGGCACGTCGAGGCACCGGGTCAGGCGAACCACTTGGTTTTGAACACGGTTGGCCATCTAAAAGCACAACCACAATGCAAAGACATCAGAATTTCTAGGGAAAATTGGACAGCATAACAGTTGTAAATGCTCAGAAAAAGATTTGAGACATCCACAACAGTTCGCAATACCACTCAACAACATCATATCAAGGTTCTGATCCAATTAGCAACATACTAAGAATAGTAGAAACTGAACTGGGACTTGAACAACAATCCTATAAGCTACTACGGATTAGTAACACGTGAACCTGATAGAAGAAGAGAGCCTAGTCCTTAACCCACGTTGAATGAGAAGAGAATGACTCAGATCAGAGGCATAGTGTAAAGGAGTAAAAGAGCCTTACGTTCCCTCCCGCAATCAATTCCCCTACATATAACTAAAGCATTTCTAGACTCAACATCGACCAGTTTGGCTCAATGAACCTACAAGCAGTCCGGCTCTGATGCCAACGCTGTCAGGACCCCGATTCCAAGCCACATCGATCTAGCCGGTAACACCTCATATCACTTTGCGGCCTCACGCATGGTATCCCACGGGTGTCGCCTTACCATGGCCCGGGACTGTTTGCGCCTATTGGCTCACGTATATGATAGTATCGCTAGCATCCATATGACAGAGAACCCGGGCCGACATGGCTAGTCGTGAACCCAAAGCGGCACAGACCTATGGAGACAGGCATACATGAATCACATCAAGCATGTCGGTCATCAGCGAGTGATTCCGGGCTGTAGCACTGGGCTAACAGGACTCCGGGGAACCCGGGCTGTAGCAGGCTAGGCAGGACTCCGGATATCACCGCGTGACATTTCCCCGAAGGAACAGACATAGGAACAAAGTGAAACACATGCCGGTCAGTCAAGTGTCCTGAACAGTAGTGCTGGGCTAGCAGGACTCCGGTGAACCGGGCTGTAGCAGACTACTATGGCTCGAGGAACACTAGACTACATTTCCCCATAAGAAAGGCTGCCAAGGATAAATAACTAGATTGTCGGATCCCACTCATACCAAGCATTTCAATCATACACACAATATGCCCGATATGAGTACATACAACATGGCATCACAACAAAACTCTACAACTCAAGTACTTTATTTAAAGGCTCCAGAGAGCCATACATAACATGTTCATACAGATAGGGGTCACATGACCCGACACTCAAGTCATACAATCATACAAGCACATGTGGAAGCAACTAGTCTGAGTACAGACTCTAGAAAGAAAGAAGGCTTCTCGAAGCCTGTCTATCTACATAGGGCCCTCCATGGCCAGGATCACCACCTGGGTGGCTAGTCACTCGTCGATGTCAACGTCTACGTAGAACCCATCGGAGGGGGCGGTGTTGTCGTCTGAAAACAGTAATTAAGCAAACATGAGTACAAAGGTACTCAGCAAGTCTTACATCAGAACCTACTATACATGCTTATTCTCAAGAAGGTGGTGGGGTTATTGCACCAAGCCAGCTTTGACTCTTGGCTAAGCTATCCTACGGAACTTCACTAGTAAAATAGTTTTCGCACACGAGTCCACTACTCACCAACACAATACTCCACCGTGGATCCTCCCTCGTCATCCTACGAGAGGGCCATCCTCGGTACTCACACTTATCTTGAGTCTTTTAGTAGTATCCATTAACTTGTCTATGAACTGTATAGGCAACCAAGTTGTCCTTTACCGCGGACGCGGCTATTCGAATAGTTTTATACCCTGCAGGGGTGTACTTTTTCACACACGCTTTCACCACTTACCGCCGTTTACACGACATGTACTCGGCAACCTTCAAGCGGAAGCCCAGCGAGGGTGTCGGCCATGGCCTACCTAAACACTTAAGTCTCTAGTCTAGGTTTATCGCCTATCCAGGTTCCACCCGCAGGGAGTCCAGCCGAGGTTTCCACTTACGGCCCTGAACGATGTGAACAGGGTTCCTGAGACACCAAACGGGTGACTCGGTACACCGTGCCACGGTGTATCTACCGCAACATAGCCCACCCCTAGGGTCAGCGCTACACACGGCCGCCAACACATAACCTACAAACACCAGAAACTATTTGCAACTCCTGGACAGAGTACTAGGGTGATTAAGAAGCCGAGAGGGTCAATTAAGGATCCCAATGCATGGTAGTAGCTCAATCTTAAATCACACATACAGATCTCAGTTCTTAGGGACGACCTCAATGAAACAACCCACCATGTACTCCTACATGGCCTCTCATCGATTCCTTTACCAAAACATGTTCAACACATCCCTCATATTACTGACATAAGCATTTCACTCTAGCCCATCACCCAGATGAACCAGACCTGATACAACTCCAAGCATAGCAGGCATAGCAAGGTAGGAATCACGTACATGGCTCAATCAACTCCTACACATGCTAGTGGGTTTCATCTAGTTACTTTGGCAATGACAGGTCATGCAGAGGATAAGGGTTCAACTACCATAGCACACAGCAGTTTGAATCGCGTTGTCTTAACGCAGTAAACAAGAGCAGAAGCGAGAACATGGGTTTGTATCAGAATGATCAATGGGTTGCTTGCCTGATGGAGTGGTAGTGGGATACTGCCCTTCAGTTGGATACTCGTGAATATCCTCGGAGGCAGAACCTACCACGAAGAACACATCGGAACACAATCAACACATGACGATATGCAACAATATGATGCATGCTATGACATGGCAATATGAATGTGTCTTGGCCTAATGCAAGCTATATCAGAAAGGAATGAACTCATTTGAGTCAAAGATTCAATTATTAGCTTATTAAACATGGCTTTATTAGTGCATTACCTCATTCTTCTTAAACAGCAAGGTAAACTTGTTTTGTCATGCATGAAACCATTACAGATGGATAGATTGAATTTTTTTGATCATTTTTCATATATAAATCTTTGCATTTGGAGCTATGGTTGATTTTCTATGATTTTTAGAAGTTTTGACTATTTTCTGGAATTTCCTGTATAAGAATAATTCCAGTAATTTAATTACTGCGTCAGCATTACGTCAGGGTGACGTCAGTGGTCAACGGGGACGTCCAGGTCAAACCTGACTGGTGGGTCCCGCGTGTCAGTAGTTAATTAAACTAATTATTTTTAGTTAAAATTAATTTGATTCAGTTAGCAGGGGGGCCCACTTGTGATTGACTCAGGGGAGTCAAACTGGGGTCAAACCCCTGGTCAGCAGGGCTAATCCCGCTGGCGTTGAGTCGTCGGCGAGGCCGGGACGGCGGAGGGCTTCGGAAATCGCCCATAGGCGACCAAATCGACCGTGGTTTGGTCCTACGCGTAGCTGGGGCTCGCGCGCATCTAGTGGGGCAAGTGGGAGGAGCTGGGGTGGAGCGAGCTCATCGGAATCGAGCTTGTGGCGGCGGCCGGAGTTTGGGCGGGGTTGGGTTCGACGCTACGGTGCACGGGAGAAGGAGCTGGTGGTGGCTATGGGTTCCTGGTGCTGCGCTGAGCACAACGGCGAGCTTGGCTTCGAGCCACTGTGGCTATGGCCACGACGGCGCCATGGCCAGCGGCGGGGAGCTCTCGGGTGCGGTGGAAGTGGCGACTACAGAGGCCAAACGAGCATGGGAGCTAGGGGAAGAGGAAGAGGAGCTCACCGCGGGGTCAGAGAGGGGGTCAGCGAGCTCGGGGGGGTCCTGGCGGCGACGAATCGACCGGAGATGGCTCGGGTGCCCGAGGTTGAAGACGAGGGCGAAGACGGTGTTCGGCGGCATTTGGAGTCGCGTGGGTCAGCGGAGAGGTCCAGGGCGACGAGGCGGAGCTATTAGGCTCGTCGGAGGGGCGAGGGGGTGGCTCTGGTGGCGTCTACGGCGAACGGCAGCGAGGAACACGCTCGGCCATCGCGGGGGAGAGTGAGGGAGACGAGGGGGAGAGTGAGGGAGGATGAGAGGGGGGCGTGGGGGTCACGTGGCATCCCTGGACGTCTCCAGTGCGTCGGCAGAAGCAGGAGGTGGCCGGCGTGTGGCCGCGGGCGCCGGCCACGCGCTCCTCGTCCTTCTGGCGGGAGGAGGACGACGACTGGCAAAGCCAGTCGGCTGTGCCGAGCCAGGTGGGCTGGGCCAGCACAGGTAAGGCCCAGGTGGGCTTCCTCTCTCTCTTTTTTTTGATTTGTTTCTGTTTTTCTATTTAACTGCAACTGTTGGGCTTTATTAAAAATACTAAAACGTTTCCAAAAATCAATTGTGGGCTCTGTTTAGAATATTTCCAACAGCAAACATTTATTTCCAGAATTATTTGAGCATTTAAATGCCCAAATTCAAATACTTATGATTTAATTCAATGACCTTCTGTTGACCTAGAAAATTGTGCACCAATTTTGCCAGAGGTTCTAACCCAAGACAAAGAGGGTGAACTTTTTAGAAGGGCATTTCAGGTTCATTGAAAATAATTTTAGTAAACCCTAGTTGTTTCCAGGGGGTGTTGGGGGTTTCTGCCTTCCCCATTTCAAATTTAAAAGGAATTTAAACATGATGCACACTCTAATGCTTGAACTAGCTAGGGTGTGCCACGACATATCATAGGTGTCTTCCGTCCATTGTAGGTATGACATCTGTCCCATCGATGAGTTGACACGTGCATTATCCGACGAATGAGAATTTTACATGTGGAAAATCCCCATTGGTCGGGGCTGTTAACGGGTTATCGGGTCCAAACTGGAACCCGATAGCTTAATGGCGACCCGTTACGGTGGATGCCACGTGTCGGTCACCATTGACGAAAGCACTTCTATGACGCGCAATTTATCGTCATGGAAGTGGACACTTTCGTGATGATAATTTTGGTAATGTCATGGAACACTTCTACGACAGCACAGGTATGACTATCTTGATTTTGTCATAAAATCGTCATGGATGTACATGCATGACAAAAAACATGACCTACTGTGACAAACACGTATCATCATGGAAGTGTATTTTTTGTAGTGATATCATGTCTGTTAAAAAACTTGTGAAGATTTTTCATAAGCAAGGTCTTGTTTTGTGTGAAAAAATCCGTAACACCTAGTCTTCCTTGGCTTTTTGGTCTGCAAACAGTTTGCCATGCTACTAGAGCTGGTCTATGATCTTCCCAATCAGGGCTCCTCCACAAATAGTGCCTCGAATATTTGATGATTTGTTTCTTGATGGTGATAGGTACATCCAGGCAGCACATCAAAAAAATTGGGAAGGATGCAAGTACTGACTTTACTAGAAGTAATCTTCCTTCCTGAGTCATAAAAGTAGAAATCCCAGCTAATCTTTTAGCAATTATTTGGACCAAGGGCAAACATTGCTCCACAGTTGGTTTGTAAATTCCAAGAGGCAATCCCAAGTATGTAAAAGGGAATTGACCTCTGGTACATTGCAAGGTGTTTGTGAAGATACTAACTCTGTCCTCTGCAATGTTAATGGGCACCATGATTGACTTCCCATAATTAACTTTTAACCCTGTGGCTGATGCAAAAGTATTTAGTAATGCTTTGAGACATATGAGTTTTCTGGCATTTGCTTGCATAAGGACCAAAGTGTCATCGGCATATTGAATTATTGGGAAATCAGGGCATGAATTGACTTGTAATGGAGGAGTCACAATCCCCAATCGCATAGCCTTATTAAGAATGGAATGAAGTAAGCCAACAGCCAGAACAAAAATCAAGGGTGAATATGGATCACCCTGGCTTACTCCTCTTTTGTAGTAGAATTTTTTCCAAGGGACTCCATTTAACATAACTATAGATGAGGCAGATGTGAAGATGAGATTCATCCAGGAAATCCATTTCCCCCCAAATCCTTTTGCTCTGAGTATATCAATTATTGCCTAATGCTCAATAGTGTCAAAATCTTTTTCAAAGTCTAATTTAATCACCAACATTTCCTCTCTTGATTTGTGACACTGATGGATATATTCATAAGCCCAACCAAGAAAATCCTGGATCATTCTATTTTTGAGAAAACCATATTGATTAAGATGAACCATCTGTAGGATCACTATTTGTAGTCTATTTGCTAACAACTTGGTGATAATTTTAAGAACTCCATTAAGTAAACAAATTGGTCTGAAATCATTTGATGAGAGGGGCACTTCCTTTTTTGGGATCAAGGTAATGAATGAGGTATTAATGCTCTCAAGATTGACATTACCAGCATGGAAAGCCATGATAATTAATTTTAGTAATATACCCCTTAATAATGTCCCAACAAGCTTTGATAAATTCATTATTGAAACCATCTGGTCCTAGAGATTTGTCATTTGTAAGATTTTTCACTACTTCATCAATTTCCCCTTGGGTAAAAGGTTTCTCAAGGTCTTGGAATATCTGAGGATCAACTCTATGTTCATATAGATCATTCAAATAAAAATGCATTGTGTGACCATTGGATTGTCCTAGTCTTTTTTTAAAAGCCTCCCATAGAATAGCAGCCTTTCCTTCATGGTTAGTAATTTCCACTTGATCTTCATTTAGAAGCATTGCAATTTTGTTGTCTCTGTGATTGATAGATGCTTTAGTGTGGAAGAACTTGGTATTCTCATCACCAAACTTGACTCCTTTTATTTTCCCCATTTGCTTCCAATAAATCTTCTGATTATTTAGCACCAACAACAAGAATTCTTTCAACAGGGACCTACAGTTTGCTTCAAACATTGTGAGATCTTTGTATTCCTCAATCATATCCCAAAGAAATATACAAGCATTTAGCTCTTCAATCTGCTTTTTAAGACATGAAAGAATCTTGGTCCACAATTTGATAGCCCTCCTTAAATTCTTAAATTTTGTATTAATTTTCTTTGTAGGGTCTGTGAAGCCCACAGGTATATTCCAGGCTCCCGGAACAATGTCCTTGAAAGAGCTATGTTTCAACCAATAATTTTCAAATCTGAAAACCTTTGACTTGGGAATTTTTGTTCCAATTTTGATCATACATGGAAGATGATCAGAGATTGGTTTGGCCAAAGGAAGGGCAGTGGTGTCAGGGAAGGATGTCATCCATGCTGCAGAAGTAAAAAACCAATCTAACTTTTCAAGAATAGGACTTTCCTGCATATTACTCTAACCGAATTGCCTGCCTTTTCAAGGTAGTTCCACCAAACCCAGATTACTAATAGCCTCATTGAAAATAAGCATTTGATTGACATCCCCTCCACATTTATTTCTGTCCTCATGTGATCTGATAAAATTGAAATCCCCCATGATGATCCATTATGTCTCATTAGGCATTTGAATTGAGCTGAACCAGTCTATGAATTCCATTTTTTCTTCAGGATTGCAAGGACCATAAATATTAGTGAGAATCCAAGAATGTTTAGTGGTGTTACAAGTAAACTGGACTGAGATAGGATATTTATTTTGAAAAATCATTTCACCATTGAAAAGAGCCCCATTCCATGTAGTCAAAATACCTCCAGAGGCCCCAATTGAGGGAAGAAATTAAAATTTGCTAACTCTTCGTGGGCATAATTTGTGGATATATGTAAGATCAAATATTTCTCTTTTAGTTTCCTGAATTCAAACAATACCAGCTGCACTTTCTTCAATTTTTTGCCTGATAGCTAACCATTTATCTGAAGCATTAATACCCCTGACATTCCAATTCAAGATATTCCATGACCGGTTGTTATTCATTAACAAATATGATCTGATTTATGTGAAGCATCAAGTACCATCCCTTGGTATTCTGCTCTGTGTTGAAATGTTGTGCACTCTCATAAGTTACTTCCCTCATACTCATATCATGGTCAAACATCCAACAACAATCATGGACATAAGCTCTTTCCATAGATAGCAAAATAAGCTTGTCAATCTTAGCCACCATACTGCAGTCATCAGTACACACATAGCATAAGCATGTCCACCTAATATATAACAAAAGATGCCAAATAGGACCATAGCCATTCCTGTTACTCAATTTGACACAGATGGCCTCAGCCAGCCTACAAATCTTATTGTCCAAACTAGGGAGGTGAAGTAGTCCTCTTGTGATATTGGAAATGTGTTGTGTCTTCATTATTACACAACTTTAGGATGCTCGGTAGCTCATGTGGCTTTGGACACCTTGGCCACCTCCTCCTATCCCTTCTTCTTGAGTTTCTTTGACAGCTTCTCATGAGCTTCCTCCTCAAATACCTTGCAGAAACTCTTTGTAGATTCTTTACCACTTTATTATGAATTACTGGTGGTATAGCATTGCAAGGCAAACAAGATTTCGCATCACAAGATTTTCTCCTATACCCATTATTATCTTTTTTAATTCAATCACTTCTTCTTACCTCAGTTTCAACTAAAGGCTCTTTTCCCTTCTTTTCCTTACACTGCTTCACCCAGGGGTAAAATGATCACCTTATTTGGGGACACATATTTTAGTGGACTCCCAGTACCACTTGAAGAATGTGTAGCTGGGCTAATGCCCTCATTCTCCTTACCATTTCCTTGCACTATTTCTTTACAGCATGGAGCCTGAGAGGTAGAGTAGTTATCAGGTATGTGGAATGAGATAGACTCTTTAGCAGTACAATTAGCAGTCAACAATGTCCACAGATCAGATTTCAATAAGTGGATGACCTAGCCAAACTTATCAGGAGTTAACAAGAGATGGATTATGAAATTGAACCAACTTACTGGGATCTCAATCTTAAAAGTATTGACTGCACCCTGAGTAGCTGGAGCAAAATGCTGAATCCAAAGGTCCAATCCTTCTTCAGAGATTAAATGAGATATATCAATAATATCCATAGCATGTGATTCAACAATTTTTTGGAAATCAAAGGAATTTGGTGTATAAGATAAGGAGTGTGGTCCATAAGTACCTTTCTTGTTTCCAACTGAATATTAACCAATCATGAGGGCAGGCTCTATGGGAACATTCTCTTTCCCTTTTAGGGAAGATCTATCCACCTCTTCCCTAGCAGCAGCAACCTTAGTTTCTGAGGTCATCTCTGTGTTCTTCTCTGAGATACTGTCTTTTTCACTGTCAGCAGCCCCTTCTAGAGCAAAATCATGAGTCGCAGAACATCCAACAATTGCAGTGTTTTTTCCAGAGTTTTCCTCCCTAAGGTTCTCAACAGCATCAGAAATGTGAGGAATGTGTGGCAACTCCACATGTGGTTTCCAAATCTATAGGTTCCCGTTCATGCTAAACCGGTGGTTGAGCCAAATCCACAGGTAGCGGAGCAACTGGCCCATGTTGTTCTAAGGCCCCCACCAAGTTTGGTGCAACAGCTTGGTCTGCTTCCTCTGGTTCTGCCTGATATGCTAGTGCAATGTTGTGCAGACCCAGTCCCATAGGTAGAGCTGGAGCTCCCTGGTTGACTTCCTCACTAGCAGTATGAGTGATTGTAACACCCTCGATGCAGCTATATCTCCCATGTGTCGAAGCACGACTTAGAGGCATAACCGCATTGAAAGCAATGTCGCAAGTGAGGTAATCTTCACACAACCCATGTAATATATAAAGGGAAAGAGAAACATGGTTGGCTTACAATTGCCACTTCACACAATTACATGAATAAAGCATTACATCATCCAGATACAATCAAGGTCCGACTACGGAACCAAAAGAAAAGAAGACTACCTCAAATGCTACACAGATCCCCGATCGACCCAACTGGGCTCCACTACTGATCAAAAGGAAACAAAACATCAAAACGAATAAGGTCTTCATCAAGCTCCTCCATGAGCTCGGTTGCGCCACCTGCACGGTTTCATCGGCACTTGCAAACTAGTTTTGGAGGTATCTGTGAGTCACGGGGACTCAGCAATCTCACACCCTCGCGATCAAGACTATTTAATCTTATAGGAAGGGTAAAAGGTATGAGGTGGAGCTGCAACAAGCGACTAGCATATATGGTGGCTAACATACGCAAATGAGAGCGAGAAGAGAAGGCAAAGCACGGTCGAGAAACTATGATCAAGAAGTGATCCTAGAACAACCTACGTCAAGCATTACTCCAACACCGTGTTCACTTCCCGGACTCCGCCGAGAAAAGACCATCACGGTTACACACGCGGTTGATGCATTTTAATTAAGTTAAGTTCCAGGTTTTCTACAACCGGACATTAACAAATTCCCATCTGCCCATAACCACGGGCACGGCTTTCGAAAGTTCAATCCCTGCAGGGGTGTCCCAACTTAGCCCATCACAAGCTCTCACGGTCAATGAAGGATATTCCTTCTCCCAAGACAATCCGATCAGACTCGGCATCCCGGTTACAAGACATCCTTGACAATGGTAAAACAAGTCCAGCAACACCGCCCAAATGTGCCGACAAATCCCGATAGGAGCTGCACATATCTCGTTCTCAGGGCACACTCAGATGAGACATCCTACGAGTAAAACCAACCCTCAAGTTGCCCCGAGGTGGCCCCGCAGTCTACTCGGTCGGACCAACACTCAGAGGAGCACTGGCCCAGGGGGGTTTAAATAAAGATGACCCTTGAGTCTGCAGAACCCAAGGGAAAGAAAAGGCAAGGTGGCGAATGGTAAAACCAATGTTGGGCATTGCTGGAGGAGTTTTATTTAAGGAGAACTGTCAAGGGGTTCCCATTATAACCCAACCGTGTAAGGAACGCAAAATCTGGGAACATAACACCGATATGACGAAAACTAGGGCGGCAAGAGTGGAACAAAACACCAGGCATAAGGCTGAGCCTTCCACCCTTTACCAAGTACATAGATGCATTAATTAAATAAGAGATATTGTGATATCCCAACAAAATATCCATGTTCCAACAAGGAACCAACTCCAATCTTCACCTGCAACTAACAACGCTATAAGAGGGGCTGAGCAAAGTGGTAACATAGCCAAACAACGGTTTGCTAGGACAAGGAGGGTTAGAGGCTTGGCTTAGCAATATGGGAGGCATGATATAGCAAGTGGTAGGTATCGCGGCATAGGCATAGCAATAGAGCGAGCAACTAGCACGCAAAGATAGAAGTGATTTCGAGGGTATGGTCATCTTGCCTAAGATCCCGCAAGGAAGAAGAACGAGTCCATGAAGACAAACGGACATAGTCGAACGAATCCTCAAAACACGACGTTATCGGAACCAACCCGAAGAAGCAACACCGGAAAGGAGCAAACAACATAGTAAACAACCAACACATGAACATGGCATGATGCACAACCAAGTATGATGCATGTCCGGTTTAATGAGGCATGTCATGGCAATATGCACAAACAATCCTACAAATTAAGTGGAGCTCAATATGCAACCAGTTGCATGTTGACGGAACACCACATGACTTATTTAGTTTTCTCCCGTTTATGTACTCAACAACATTAAATGTTTGTTAGCATGGCAAGGGGTGAAGCAAATGAAAACTACCTATCTAGTCAAGTTTAAATGAGGCCGGAGACAATGAACAACAATTCCGGAAAATCCTCATATGCATATATTAGGTTTGGTACTGTTCTTCCCTAAACCATATTTTATAGTTATTAAACATGCAAGATGATGCCACCATGTTAAACTAGGAGAAATTCTACCCCATATACATATAAATTTTGTTAGGTTTGGAGCTACGGTTATTTAGTTATGAATTAAAGCATTTTAGCAAGTTATTTAAGAAAATTTAAACAAACAACATTTTAAACATTTTGAACATGGATGGAAATGACATATTATGAAACTACACAAAATTCTAAGCATCTTTCATATAAAGTTTGTTATAAAATGATGCACCATTTGTGAGTTATTGTATGCATGTTGTGAAAGGAGTTTTCTGTAAAACTGCAAAACCTGGGATAATAGCTAAATTCGCAGAGCCTCAAAAAAATAGATACTGGGCCGGATCTGCTGGCCCAACAACAGGAAAAAAAGGGTGGGGCGCCAGGGGTGTTCTCACCATGGGCCAAGCCCAGTCGGTGAGGAGAGGGGCTGGCAAGGAGGCACTGGGCCGGCTGGATCTGGGAAGCCCACTGGCGGTCGCTCGCAGCCGCAGTGCGGTCAATGGGTACGAGAGGGTCATCGTCCTCCTCTACACGAAGCAGAGGCTGGACAGGCGCGGTGCGATGGGGATTGGGCACGGGGAAGCGAGGGAGGCCCGGATCCTCCAGATCCGATGGCGCTCGACTTGTGGAAGCCGGCGACGAGCTACACGGCCATCGAAGCTGCTGTTGACTGAAGAAAAGACAAGGTTAAGACAGATACATGGGAAGGGAAGGAGAGAGGCAACAAGGGAGATGGCAAGGACGCGATGGGGCGACCTAAATGGTAGGAGGCGGCCGGACGGAGCGGACTGACCTGGCGGGATGCTCGCTGGCGAGGTCGGACAGCAGCGGGAAGACGCGAGGCGAGGCCGCGGTCTTGGCACAGAGGAGGCACGTGGCTGCACTTGCAGGGGAGCGGTGGCGCAAAGACAGGGCCGTCCCGCATGACAAGTGGGGTGCAGGCGCGGCGGCACTGCCGGAAGAGAGGCAGACGACGGGGAGGTGTTCATGGTGATGGTAGAGACTGCACAAGGGCATCGTCCATGACCTCGAGCGCTGTGAAGAAAGAGAACAAAGGGCGACGAACATGAGAGAAAAATAGAGATTGAAAGGGAAGGAGAAGAAGGGAACGGGCCAAGGGAGCGGCCTGATGGTTGAGGTCCCTGGTGGTGGTGCTCTGGTGGCGGCGAACTCCGGCGAGGCGAGCTGCAGGAGGAGAGCACGGGAGGGGCTCCAAGAGAAGGTCCTCTTCTCTGGGATGAGAGGAGGCAGAAGAGAGCGATGGTTGGTTGGTAGCTGAAATCGAGGAGGGGGTCCTGAGGGAGAGGGGAGTAGGTGGAGTGGCGGCGGCGCGATGGAATCGATGGGACAAAGCACCTAGGATCTAGGGTTGGACTTATATAAGTTAAGTGGGCTTTTGGATAGGGGTATTCAGTCCGTCCGATCATGATCAGACGGACAGGAAATATAGATAGGGAAACCAAACAAGAAAATGGAGATGTTTTCGGGATGTTAGGGGATGATTCAGACACAACGGTAACAACTGTCCGGGTCGGGTCCGGGGAAGTTTCGGACGCGCACGCGAGGAGGGCCGCGGGCTGATGAGAGAGATTAGGTTGGACCTGGCGGTAGGTAGTGGGCTGTGTAGACGGTCTCGAGCTGAGAGAATAGAAGAGAGGGAGGCCCGACGACTATTTCCGGAGACCGAAAACGCCCGACGTTAGACCGGCTATACTGCCGCTATAGTTATCCGTTGGGGCATCAAACGATCTCCGAATGCGATGAAACTTGACAGGCGGTCTATCTACACTATAATAAGACCACACATCAACTCTCATCCCTTTTCGAGAACATTTCCCGGCCACTTATAAAATACTATTTCGGACATGCCACAGGCGCGTGCAAGTGTGTCTGGACTCAGAACGGACAACGGAAGGAACGGGGAGGCTGGGACGGATGCAAGTTTTAAAACATGATGATGCAATGCACATGATGACATGATAAGATGCAACACGCAAGAAAATGACATGACAACGTCAGCGAATAACTGGAAGACACCTGGCACATCGGTCTCGGGGCGTCACAGTGATAAAGTAAAGGCCATCAGACAAGGAAATAGTAGTGGTGATGCTACTATTGGGAGCACCATCTTCTGGAATCATAGGAATCTCCATCTGTTGCTGCACAGGAGCAGGAGGGTTTGGCTGTGGAAAAGCCCAGTGCTCATTTTCCTCCTGTTCATCCCACTCATCCCAGTCATCATTGTTGGCTTGACTATTGTTCATAGGCACAAGTTGCAACCTAGGAAAATCATTTGCATGTTGGGGAACTGGATGTGGGTGCACCCCAGGAGGTGGAATTGGGTCCTCATCAGCAGGGCCACCACCTAGCATCTCCTCCCACAATACCTCAATAGAGCAAGTCCATGACTCTTCCTCAAAGATTTCTCCTTCGTATAACCTAATATTCTTTGGCACATCAATGAGCTCAGTGACTCGAGCTTTAACCAAAATCTTCCCTCTTAGGGCATCCTCTCTTTCCCAACTAATAAGTCTGCCCCATTTTGAGATAGCAGCAGCAATGTCCTCTGTATTGCAATAATCGAAAGGCACTCCAACAAACAACAGCCAGCAAGTTCTATTGAAGTGAATCATGTGCCAGTTTCTTCCCTTATTGAGTTTGGTGAATGAAATGAAAACATCACCAAAAGCATGAGGGCTCTGCCTGATTAATCTGTCCCTATCACGCACATGCATGAACTGTATGTAGGCTTCCCCAAACAGACATGGCTGAATCTCCCTAAACCCCACACTTCAACCCCTTGCAGAAACTCTTCTGCACTTCATAAACATTGGGAAAAAATACATCATTTGGGTGTGGATGAATGGACGCAATCGCCCAGTCCTCATGCCTATGAGGGTGATGCGGCAAGATGACTCTGGAAACCCCAGTTCACCCCTCGACTTGCTGTATCTAAAATTCATGGGGGACAAACGGGAGGGGGTTGATGGGAATGTTGGCCATTGATGGCACTTCCGGCGAGCAGAGCACCACTGCTCTCATCGGAGATGACGACGAAGTTGGCGAGCTCGACGGAGTGGAAGCAGAGTTGGTAGGTGAAGTGGAACGCGAGGAGGTAAGCCGAGGTCTCGGCTGGAAGTTTGGGAAAAGATCCTTGACCTGCTCCTTAAATGTCGAGACTTTCCTTAATGGGCGCACTAGCTCAGCGCAACAGAAATAGGACTCAACCTCGCCCTTGGCCTAGGCCTGCTCAGGTGGGCTCCAGAAAGTATCAAAAGAGACAAAAGGCAGAAGCCTAGGAAGATTTGGAATAGGGCAGATGCGCGTGTAATGACCCTGTTCCCCGCATGCATAGAAAATTACGTACGTGATGGCATGTTGATGATATCTACTATGCAACCTTCTTCTTGTAGACTCGTGTTGGGCCTCCAAGTGCAGAGTTTTGTAGGACAGTAGCAAATTTCCCTCAAGTCGATGACCTAAGGTTTATCAATCTGTGGGAGGCGTAGGCTGAAGATGGTCTCTCTCAAACAACCCTGCAACCAAATAACAAAGAGTCTCTTGTGTCCCCAACACACCCAATACAATGGTAAATTGTATAGGTGCACTAGTTCGGCGAAGAGATGGTGATACAAGTGCAATATGGATGGTAGATATAGGTTTTTGTAATCTGAAAATATAAAAACAGCAATGTAACTAGTAACAAAAGTGAGCAAAATGGTATTGCAATGCTCAGAAACAAGGCATAGGGTTCATACTTTCACTAGTACAAGTTCTCTCAACAATGATAACATAATTAGATCATATAACAATCTCTCAGCGTGCAACAAAGAATCACTCCAAAGTTTCTATCGGAGAATGTAGGATGAAAACGTGCATCAACCCCTATGCATAGATTACCCCAATATCACCACGGGAATCTGCAAGTTGTGTGCCAAAACATACATCAAGTGAATCAATAGAACATCCCATTGTCACCACAGATATACCATCGCAAGACATACATCAAGTGTTCTCAAATCCAATACTCGATCCAACATAACAAAACCTCAAAGAGCAAGGCTCAATTCATCACAAGAAGGTAGAGGGGGAGAAACACCATGTGATCCAACTATAATAGCAAAGCTCGTGGTACATCAAGATCGTGCCAAATCAAGAACGTGCGCGCGCGCACACGTTCTTGATTTGGCACGATCTTGATGTACCGCGCGCGAGAGAGAGAGAGAGAGATCAAACACATAGCCACTGGTACATACCCTCAGCCCCGAGGGTGAACTACTCCCTCCTCGTCATGGAGAGCATCGGGATGATGAAGATGGCCACCACCGATGGTTTCCCTCTCCGATACGGTGCCAGAATGGGCTCCCGATTGGTTTTTCGTGGCTATAGAGGCTTGCGGCGGCGGAACTCCCAATCTAAGTTTATTTCTGGGGGTTTCTATATTTATAGTAATTTTTGGCATCAGGAACAAGTCAGGGGATCCACTAGGACCCCACAAGACCGGAGGGCGCCCCTAGGGGGGTAGGGCGCGCCCTCCACCCTTGTGGAGGCCTCGTGGCTCTTCTGGCCCAACTATTTTGCTTCGAGGGATTCTTCTAGTCCATCAAAAATCACCGTAATTTTTTACCTCATGTGGACTCCATTTGATATTCCTTTTCTGTGAAACTCAAAAACAATGAAAAAACAGAAACTGGCACTGGGCTCTGGGTTAATAGGATAGTCCCAAAAAATCATATAAAATAGCATATAAATGCATATAAAACATCCTAGATGGATAATATAATAGCATGGAACATAAAAAATTATAGATACGTTGGAGACGTATCAAGCATCCCAAGCTTAATTCCTGCTCGTCCTCGAGTAGGTGAATGTTAAAAACATAATTTTTGATGTGGAATGCTACCTAACATATTTATCCATGTAATCTTCTCTATTGTGGCAAGAATATTTAGATCCATAAGAATCAAAACAAAAGGTTAAATATTGACATAAAAAGAAATAATACTTCAAGCATACTAACAAGGAAATTATGTCTTCTCAAAATAACATGGCCAAAGAAAGCTATCCCTACAAAATCATATAGTGTGGCTATGCTCCATCTTCATCACACAAAATATTCAAATCATGCACAACCCTAATGACAAGCCAAGCAATTGTTTCATACTTTTTTGTTCTCAAACCTTTTCAACTTTCACGCAATACATGAGCGTGATCCATGGACATAGCACTATAGGTGGAATAGAATATGGTGGTTGTGGAGAAGACAAAAAGAAGGAGATACACTAGTGGAATCAGGATCTTTGCTATCAGCTGGCTCTTTGCCGTTAGCTAGCTGATGGCAAAGAAGGTCTTTGCCATAAGGTTAAATGAAACTGACGGCAAAGACTAAGCTGGGGGCAAAGATAATGTTTGCCGTTAGCCAACTCTTTGTCGTGCGCTAGCTAACAAAGAGGGAGGGTGGCCCACTAGCGACAGCCACCTAATGGCCACTTTCTTTGTTGTCCGCTAGCTGACGGCAAAGAAAGTGCACAAACTAACGTCCGTTAGCTGGGCTCTTTGTCGTCTACTAGCAGATGGAAAAGAACCGTGCCCTAACTAAAAATCAAACACGCCCGCGCCCGACCCCTCGCTCTCTCTCTCTCTCTCTCTCTCTCTGTCCCCTCTCTCCACCCAGTGCCCGAGCCGCCGTTGCCCCGCGCCACCCTAGTCGTCGACCGCCCCACGCCACCACCGCCGACGCCCCGCGCTACCCCCATCGCCGGCGCCCCACCCCTGTGCCGCCGCCTCCCGGTGCCACCCACATTGCTGCACCACCCCGGCGACCCCCTCTCCGGCCCTGCTCAAGCCTCCCACTAGTAATATTCCTCCAAGTGCTCTTGTTCTCCTTTACATTAGGTGTTCACATGGAGGCAGAGAAACAAACTATTTCTTAATCTGCTGAGACCTGACTTTCAAGCATCTCTAGTCCTTGTTAGAGACCCCTTATCGTAATTCATACACATGTAATCTTCTAGATAGAATTGTTTGGCAGGAGTAGATATTGTTTTGCATTGTGTTCCGTTTCCTTCTAATTAAGGATCGAATAATTGACTTGGCGTACCTGGTTATGTCATCCTAATCTTCAAGCTCAGTTTGTAAGACAAGTGCACATTTCTAGATGATACAATTTGATTCGAGTATGTATTACATGTCACAAAAATATGCCACTAAACTGAATGCGTATTCGAAAGAGGATCCACTGATATACTCTTTGGGAGATGTAGGCCATATTTCAATTGTCCAATTGATGATCTAGAAAGTACTATACATGCCTAATGAAAAGCCAGAAAAGAGGGAGTACTTGCAGTTGTCTAAATGCACAACAGGAGCAAGCGAGTGATGGCCGCTAAAGTTTCTTCAATGCAGAATTGTTGTAAATTTCTTACATTTCACTCACTAGTTCTGCACTAGCGTAAATAAATGTGTAACCTTGAGGTAGTCTCTGCCTCTCTAGGCGGCCCGGAATAGTTTTGGTATGATTTGGTTCAAGCTATTGCCATCATATGTCCACAAGTGCATTGCTTTTTGAATGTGAAATGATAACTTCATGTATTTGATTATCTTCTGCTCAAAACTTCTGCTGCTATAATGTTGTATGATAATGTTGTAAGGGTAGTAATTGGTCTCTTCTGCTGCTTATCAGAGATGGGGGGGAAGCCGCTACCGCAGGCTCCGCTTTGCCACACAGGAGTACGAGTTGGATGCTTTCGAGTTCTTCAGTGTCATACTTGGGACTTCCTCCAGGAGGCAGGTATATAAAATGAGAATCTCCCCTTCACACATCTCATTATACTAACTCTGTTGTTTGCTACATCACTCCTTGTCCCAAACTGCAGAGGCTGCCTGACACTTTTATGAAGATGCTGGACCGCCATTGGCCAAAGAATGTGAAGCTGCGACAGGCTGGCAGCGGGCTTCGCAGGCATTGGGACATGGAGTTGGTGATCAGGTACGGCCACATGTACCTGTGTCGTGGCTGGGAGTAGTTCTACCGTGCCTACGACCTTCGACACAGGTACTTCCTTCTCTTTAGATATGACAGCGACGCCATGCTCCCTGTGAAGGTGTTCAACACGACTATGTGTCGCATGCGCTACCAGGACGGAGATGATGCCAGTACGTTATGCCTCTTCTTCCTCTACATTTGGCTTTGTCTCACATCGATTATTAACGGTCATTGTTGCATTTGGTCAGGCAATGGGAGCAGCAGCAGTGACTCTGGCTACAGCCAAAGCAGCAGTGACTCTGGCTGCTACAAAAGCAGCAGCGAGGATGATCCGGAATGGAGTGAGGAAGAAGAGGAGCATAGTGGGGATGAGGAGGTGCAGGTTGACGATGGGCAACAGATGGTGGTGGCTGAGGATGACCTAGCGATGGTGGTGGCTGACGATGGGGAAGAGATGGTGGTGGCTGGGGATGACCCAGCGATGGTGCTTCCTGAAGATGGCCTCGCGATGGTGGTGGTGCCTGACAATGACCCCGTGATGGTGGTGGCGCCGGCGATCCCATAGCCGGGCGACATGACCATGCCAATTGTGGTAGAAGACTACATCCCACTGCCTCCACCGCCTCGCCGCTCTTGGCGCATCAGGATGAGGAAGTAGAAGGACAATAAGAAGGAGGAGTGAACTATGTTAGGTATGTCAGATCTCCAAAATGATCTATACTTAGCTTTGTTTCCTCCGAAATGACATAAGTTAGCTCTAATATGATAAGTTATCTCTAATATTCTTAGTTTCCTATGTTTGCTCAATAATGACATACACTTGGCTTACTTGTGAAAAAATGGCATAATTATGCTTAGTTAACTCAAAAATGGCATAATTAGTTAAGTTAGCTCCAAAATGACCCATTTAACCTAGGTTAGCTCCAATATGATCCATTTTACCTAGGTTAGCTCCAAAATGACCAAGTTTACCTAGGTTAGCTCCAATATGATCCATTTTAGCTAGGTTAGCTCCAAAATTACTGAGATAATAAGCTTAGTTAGCTACAAAATGGCATAATTACATATGTAAGCTCTAAAATGACACAAATAAGGAATAAGAAGAAGAAAAACAAGGAAGAGGAGAAAAAGAAAGAATAGAAGAAGAAAGAGAAGAAAAAGAAAGAATAAAAGAAGAAGAATGAGAAGGAAAAGGGTGAAAATCTTCTTCTTCTTCTAGTCTTCTTCTTCTTTTTCTAGTCTTCTTCTTCTTAATCTTCTTCTTCTTCTTCTCCAAAATGACCTAAGTTAGCTCTAAGTTAGCTCTAATATGCTTAGTTACCTAGGTTAGCTCAATAAAGACCTATACTTAGATGCTTTATATCAAAAATGGCATAATATGCTTAGTTCACTCAAAGATGGCATAATTAGCTACGTTAGCTCCATTTTACCTAAGTATGCTTACTTCTTCTTCTAGTCTTCTTCTTCTTCATTTTCTTCTTCTTCTTCTAGTCTTCTTCTTCTAACTTTCTTGTTTCCCATTTTGCAGATTTCATTTAATTCACGGAAGCTTGCATGGATGGAGTGCTTCTTCTCCCTTTCTGCTTTTATTTTGTATCGATGAACTTGCATGGATGGAACTTGTTATATGGATGGATAACGGTGTTGGATGAACAATGTGAAACTTTTGTAATATATATGGATGGAACTATGTGTTGGTTATGTATGTATATATGATGAAACTTGTGTGTTGGATATGTCTTCTATGAAATTTGTGTGTTGAAATTTATGTGTTGAAACTTGTGTGTTCAAATTGAATGAATTTAAGAAAAAACAGAAGAAAAAAACAGGGGCTATACAGGATCTTTGTCGTCCGCTAGCAGACGGCAAATAGATATGCCATAAGCCAGCAGACGGCAAAGATGCCATGTGGCAGCTACCTGTGCAACCTGGGGGCTGGCCTATTTGGTTACTTTGCCATCTGTTGGTTGATGGCAAAGGTGCAATGGTCTTTGCCGTCTGCCAGCGGACGGCAAAGCGCACGGTTAGCCTCCTAACAGCCATAAGCTGCCACGTGTGCCCTCCAGGACCTTTGCTACCAACCGGCTGATGGCAAAGACCATTTCGTATTTGTCGTCCGCAAGCCTTCGCCGTAGCCTATTCAGCCAGACCTGTTGCTGTCTGCTGACGGACGGTAAAGGCCTTTGCCGTCCGCCAGGTATGCTTTTGTCGTCCGCCATGGCGGACGGCAAAGTGCCTGATTCCTGTAGTGATAGTCTCACATCAACTAGGTGTATCAACGGGCTATGGAGATGCCCATCAATAGATATCAATGTGAGTGAGTAGGGATTGCCATGCAACGGATGCACTAGAGCTATAAGTTTATGAAAGCTCAAAAAGAAACTAAGTGGGTGTGCATCCAACTTGCTTGCTCACGAAGACCTAGGGCAATTTGAGGAAGCCCATCATTGGAATATACAAGACAAGTTCTATAATGAAAAATTCCCACTAGTATATGAGTGACAAAATAGGAGACTCTCTATCATGAAGATCATGGTGCTACTTTGAAGCACAAGTGTGGTAAAAGGATAGTAGCATTGCCCCTTCTCTCTTTTTCTATCATTTTTTTATTTGGGCGTTCTCTCATTTTTTTTGTCCTCTTTTTTTCGTTCGGAGTCTCATCCCGACTTGTGGGGGAATAATAGTCTCCATCATCCTTTCCTCACATGGGACAATGCTATAATAATGAAGATCATCACACTTTTATTTACTTACAACTCAAGAATTATAACTCGATACTTAGAACAAAATATGACTCTATATGAATGCCTCCGGCGGTGTACCGGGATGTGCAGTGGATCAAGAGTGACATGTATGAAAGAATTATGAACGATGGCTTTCCACAAATACGATGTCAACTATATGATCATGCAAAGCAATATGACAATGATGGAACATGTCATAATAAACGGAACGGTGGAAAGTTGCATAGCAATATATCTCGGAATGGCTATGGAAATGCCATAATAGGTAGGTATGGTGGCTGTTTTGATGAAGGTATATGGTGGGTGTATAGTACCGGTGAAAGTTGTGCGGTACTAGAGAGGCTAGCAATGGTGGAAGGGTGAGAGTGTGTATAATCCATGGACTCAACATTAGTCATAAAGAACTCACATACTTATTGCAAAAAATCTATTAGTTATCGATACGAAGTACTACGTGCATGCTCCTAGGGGGGTAGATTGGTAGGAAAAGACCATCGCTCATCCCCGACCGCCACTCATAAGGAAGACAATCGATAAATAAATCATGCTCCGACTTCATCACATAACGGTTCACCATACGTGCATGCTACGAGAATCACAAACTTTAACACAAGTATTTCTACAATCCACAATTACTCACTAGCATGCCTCTAATATCACCATCTTCATATCTCAAAACAATCATAAGGAATCAAACTTCTCCTAGTATCCAATGCACTTTATATGAATGTTTTTATTATCTCCCTCTTGGTTGCCTATCATATTAGGACTAAATTCATAACCAAAGAAAATTACCATGCTGTTTAGATACACTCAAAATAATATAAGTGAAGCATGGGAGTTCATCAATTTCTTCAAAATAAAACTACTATCGTGCTCTAAAAAGATATAAGTGAAGCACTAGAGCAAATGACAAACTACTCCAAAAGATATAAGCGAAGCACAATGAGTAGTCGAATAATTATGCAACTATGTGAAGACTCTCTAACATTTAAGAATTTCAAATCTTAAGTACTTTATTCAAATAGCAAGCAAAACAACATAAAATAAAATGATGCTCCAAGCAAAACACATATCATGTGGTGATAAAAATATAGCTCGAAGTAAGCTTACCGATGAACGAAGACGAAAGAGGGGATGCCATCCATGGCATCCCCAAGCTTAGGATCTTGGTTGTCCCTGAATATTACCTTGGGGTGGCTTGGGCATCCCCAAGCTTAGTCTCTTGCCACTCCTTATTCTGTAATCCATCGAAAATTTACCCAAAACTTGAAAACTTAACAACACAAAACTCAATAGAAAACTCATAAGCTCCGTTACTATAATAAAGCAAATCACCACTTGGGTACTCTTGTTAACACATACTAAATTTATATTGGTGTCATATCTACTTTATTCCAACTTCTCCATGGTTCATACCCTCCGATATTACTCATAGATTCATCAAAATGAGCAAACAACACATAAAAAACAGAATATGTTAAAAAATAGAACAGTCTGTAGTAATCTGGAAATTTTCCATACTTCTGTAACTGCAAAAATTCTAAAATATTAGGACAATATAGACAATTTGTATATCAATCTTGCGTAAAACATTCATATCAAAAGCACGTTCCAGTGAATTTTCAAAATTCCTGGACTGGGGGCAAAAGTTTCTGTTTTTGCACAGAATCAAGTCAACTATCATACATACTATCCCAAAGGCTTTACTTGGCACTTTATTGAAACAAAATCTATAAGACATGATTAATACAGTAGATTAATCATGTGAACACACAAAAACAGTAGGGTTAAATATTGGGTTGTCTCCCAACAAACGCTTTTCTCTAATGCCTTTTAGATAGGCATGATGATTTCAATGATGCTCACATAAAAGATAAGAATTGAAACATAAAGAGAGCATCATGAAGGATATTAATAGCACATTTATGCCCAACCCACTTCCTATGCATAGGGATTTTGTGAGCAAACAATGTATGGGAACAAGAATCAACTAGCATAGGAAGGTAAAACAAGCAAAACTTCAAAACTTTCAACACATAGAGAGGAAACTTGATATTATTGCAATATGTAAAAGAATATGTTCCTCTCTCATAATAATTTTCAGTAGCATCATGAATAAATTCAACAATATAACTATCACATGAAGCATTATTTTCATGATGCACAAGCATATAAATTTTACTACTCACCACATAAGCAAAATTCTTCTCATTCGGAATAGTGGGAGCAAACTCAACAAAATTACTATCATGTGAGGCATAATCCAATTGAAAATTAAAATCATGATGAAAAGTTTCATGGTTATAATTATTCTTTATAGCATACATGTCATCACAATAATCATCATAGATAGCAACTTTGTTCTCATAATCAATTGAAACCTCTTCCGAAATACTGGATTCATCACTAAATAAAGTCATGACCTCTCCAAATCCACTTTCATAAATATTATAAGATTCAACATCCTTCAAAATAGTGGGATCATTACCTAGAGTTGGCACTCTTCCAAACCCACTTTAATCAACATAATCATCATAAATAGGATCAAAACTTGCGGGACTAAAAATATCATCTTCATCAAACATAACATCCCCAAATTTATGGCTTTGCATATCATTAGCATCATGGATATTCAAAGAATTCGTACTAACAACATTGCAATCATGCTCATCATTCAAAAATTTAGTACCAAACATTTTATAGACTTCTTCTTCTAAAACTTGAGCACAATTTTCATTTCCATCATTTTCACGAAAAACATTAAAAAGATGAAGCATATGAGGCAACCTCAATTCCATTTTTTGTAGTTTTCTTTTATAGACTAAACAAGTGATAAAACAAGAAACTAAAAGATTCAATTGCAAGATCTAAAGATATACCTTCAAGCACTCACCTCCCCGGCAACGGCACCAGAAAAGAGCTTAGTTCACGGGGTGTGAGTGTCGCTTACCTAGCCTCCCCGATAACGACGCCAGAAAAGAGCTTGATGTCTACTACGCAACCTTCTTCTTGTAGACTCGTGTTGGCCTCCAAGAACAGAGTTTTGTAGGACGGTAGGAAATTTCCCTCAAGTGGATGACCTAAGGTTTATCAATCCCTGGGAGGCATAGGATGAAGATGGTCTCTCTCAAACAACCCTGCAACCAAATAACAAAGAGTATCTTGTGTGCCTAGCACACCCCATACAATGGTAAATTGTAAAGGGGCACTAGTTCGGCGAAGAGATGGTGATACAAGTGCAATATGGATGGTAGATATAGGTTTTTGTAATCTGAAAATGTAAAAACAGCAAAGTAACTAGTAACAAAAGTGAGCAAAAATGGTATTGCAATGATTAGAAACAAGGCCTAGGGTTCATACTTTCACTAGTGCAAGTTCTCACAACAATGATAACATAATTAGATCGTATAACAATCCCTCAACGTGCAACAAAGAATCACTCCAAAGTTCCTATCGGAGAACGTAGGACAAAAATGTGCATCAACCCCTATGCATAGATTACCCCGATGTCACCACAGGAATCCGCAAGTTGAGTGCCAAAACATACATCAAGTGAATCAATAGAACATCCCATTGTCACCTCAGATATCCCATCGCAAGACATACATCAAGTGTTCTCAAATCCAATACTCAATCCAACATAATGAAACCTCAGAGAGCAAGACTCAATTCATCACAAGAAGGTAGAGGGGGAGAAACACCATATTATCCAACTATAATAGCAAAGCTCGCGGTACATCAAGATCGTGCCAAGTCAAGAACACGAGAGAGAGAGAGAGAGAGATCAAACACATTGCTACTAGTACATACCCTTGGCCCCGAGGGTAAACTACTCCCTCCTCGTCATGGAGAGCGTCGGGATGATGAAGATGTCCACCGGTGATGGTTTCCCCCTCTAGCAGGGTGCCAGAACGGGCTCCCAATTGGTTTTTCGTGGCAACAGAGGCTTGCGTCATGGAACTCCTGATCTAAGTTTATTTCTGGGGGTTTCTATATGTATAGGACTTTTTGGCATCACGAACAAGTCAGGGGTCCATGAGGATCCCACAAGACCGGAGGGCACCCCCAGGGGGTATGGCACGCCCTTCACCCTTCTGGAGGCCTCGTGGCTCTTCTGGCCCAACTCTTTTGCTTCGGGGGCTTCTTCTGGTCCATAAAAAATCACCATAAATTTTCAGCTCATTTGGACTGCGTTTGATATTCCTTTTCTGTGAAACTCAAAAACAAGAGGAAAAAACAAAAACTGGCACAGGGCTCTAGGTTAATAGGCTAGTCCCAAAAATCATATAAAATAGCATATAAATGCATATAAAACATTCAAGATGGATAATATAATAGCATGGAATAATCAAAAAATATAGATACGTTGGAGACTTATCAGTTGATTCCGCGTAATGACTTGGGGCTTAGTAAGTAGCCTGTTGAAATCAAAAGCATTAGAGGCAATCAAGTCACCCCTCTGATCACTCCTATCTTGAATGTGACCAGATAACCGTTCGAAAACTGATCTCTTTGCACGGCTAGCTGGTGCACCATTCCAGCGATCGCCGGAGTTGGGAATCAAGGTTTTTCCATTCCTACCAACCAACTTCCATTCTTTGTCTTGCTCTGCGTAGAAAGCAAGCTCTTCTCTACGCCAATTTGGGCCACCAAAATGTCAAAGACTAAAAACAATCTGGAACTCTTTTTCTACTATTTTGCCCACATTGTAGATCTCAAAACCCACAGACTTGGAAGCTATCGAAAACTTGAAAGATCTATCCTTGAGGTGACGAACCCTAAAGCCTTGGACATAACCTCCAAACATAGCATGTAGAGAAACACTAACCGTATGAGGATCAAGCTTGAAAGAGGCTCTACAAAAGGAAACCACCAATGTGAATTCACGTTGATGAAATCCCGATGAAGACCAACGGATGCCCAAGCTTGGACCTCATGTCCTCTTGGAACTTCTTGCCACGATGAAAGTTGAGAGCAAAGGGTGCCATCTTGTGGCTGCCGGGGCCAGAGTGGCAACCGACAGGAGGAGTGGCTGCCGGGCCCGGAGGGGCCACCGGTAGGAGGAGGGTGGGTGGCCGCTGGGGCCAGAGTGGCCACCAGCGCAAATCACCTTGGAGTTGCCTTGGAGAAACCTAGGAGCCTCGACACCAACATTTATCCTACTCTGTTGATTTTTGCTAGTAGAGGATTCTCTTCTTGGTTTGGCTCAAATATCAGCATTTCTTTAGCCCTGCACTCTTCCCACAGCAATACCTGGTGGAGAAAGAGCGAAAAGAGGAGATTACAGGGCACTTACTTTTTCAATCTTAAATCTGTAGGCGCTTGCCTAACTTTAGTTCAAAATATGTAATCTCTTTAATCCATGTTTGTGCCATGTAAGGTCTGTACTTGTTTGACCAGCATATTAATGAAAAAGATGAACCTTGTTGGGGACTCGTCCATGTAATATGTCCATGCAGAGGTGGAATGCCTCTATACTTTTAAGTAAACAAGTTTCCCCCAATAGGCTATCTTGTCGGTACCCTTAGTTTTGTTGCCGCGGAGTTAGGCCTACAAGGCACAAATCATGAAGAGGGACCAGCCCCCCCCCCCCCCCCCCCCCCCCCGCCAGTCCTTTTTGCCAAAGGCCACTACGACCATCCTGACCGAAGAAACGTTCGAGTCAAAGGATGCGAGCACCTAAGTTTCAAAAGACAGCGAGGTTTTCTTACGTACAAGTCCTTACTTACAGAACACATATGGATAAGAGAAAGAACTTATCTATTTTGGCTTGCCGGGGATCGCGACGTAGGCTCGTCTCCTCATCTCCTCTTTGGGACCAAGTCCACGACAGGATCCTGCAGTTTATGCAGATGAAAATGATGCCAGATGCGATCTTATCTACATGAACATGCGGTGCTCATGACATGCTTATGCATGCATGCAACTTGTCGAGGGCCCCCAACGCTTCATTTAATTCTATGTTGCTCAGGGTCTGCGCCTAGCTTTATACAAGGGGTTACATGCAACATCAGCAAGGCTTGTACAAAAGGGTGGCTACCGGGGCAGGGCTCGGCAACCGCGCCTTACGGGTAGAACTTGCGAAGATGCTCAGTATTCCATGAGTTTTGCAATTGAATGCCATCTCCGGTCTCCAGATGGACTGCGCCAGGTCTGGTGACTCGTACTACCCGGTAAGGGCCTTCCCACTTCGACATCAACTTGTTTGTACCCTTGGCGGACTGAACATGCTTAAGGACAAGGTCACCTTCCTCAAAACACCAGGCATGAACCCTGCGGCTGTGATAGCGACGCATGGCTTGCTGGTAGCGTGCAACACGCGTAGCAGCCCGGTGACGGTTCTCCTTGACAAGCGCAGCGTCGTCACGCCGGTGTTGTTCCTGCGCTACTTCATCATAGTCAAGCACTCGAGGTGACCCATATATGAGTTCCGTGGGGATCCCTACTTATGCCCCATAAACTAGGGAGAAGGGAGTCTGCCCGGTAGCTCGATTTGGTGTCTGATAACCCACAAGTATAGGGGATCGCAACAGTTTTCGAGGGTAGAGTATTCAACCCAAATTTATTGATTCAACACTAGGGGAGCCAAAGAATATTCTCAAGTATTAACAGTTGAGTTGTCAATTCAACCGCACCTAAAAGACTTAATATCTGCAACAAAGTATTTAGTAGCAAAGTAATATGGAAGTAACGGTAACAGTGGCAAAAGTAACAGTATTGGTTTTGTAGTGATTGTGACAGTGGCAACGGAAAAGTAACTAAGCAAAGATCAATATGTGGAAAGCTCATAGGCAATGGATCAGTGATGGATAATTATGTCGGATGTGATTCCTCATGCAACAGTTATAACATAGGGTGACACAGAACTAGCTCCAGTTCATCAATGTAATGTAGGCATGTATTCTGAATATAGTCATACATGCTTATGGAAAAGAACTTGCATGACATCTTTTTTCCTACCCTCCCATGGCAGAGGGGTCCTATCGGAAACTAAGGGATATTAAGGCCTCCTTTTAATAGAGTACCGGAACAAAGCATTAACACTTGGTGAATACATGAACTCCTCAAACTATAGTCATCACCGGTAATTGTCCCGATTATTGTCACTTCGGGGTCAACGGATCATAACACATAGTAGGTGACTATTGACTTGCAAGATAGGATCAAGAACTCAAATATATTCATGAAAACATAATAGGTTCAGATCTGAAATCATGGCACTCGATCCCTAGTGACAAGCATTAAGCATAGCAAAGTCATAGCAACATCAATCTCAGAACATAATGGATACTAGGGATCAAACCCTAACAAAACTAACTCAATTACATGATAAATCTCATCCAACCCATCACCGTCCAGCAAGCCTACAATGGAATTACTCATGCACGGCGGTGAGCATCATGAAATTGGTGATGGAGGAAGGTTGATGGTGACGATGGCGATGGATTCCCCTCTCCGGAGCCCCGAACAGACTCCGGATCAGCCCTCCCGAGAGAGATTAGGGCTTGGCGGCGGCTCTGTATCGTAAAACATGATGAATCCTTCTCTCTGATTTTTTCTCCCCGAACGTGAATATATAGAGTTGGAGTTTAGGTCGGTGGAGCCTCAGGGGGCGCCCCAGGGGGGTGGGCGCGCCCCCCACCCTCGTGGAAAGGGTGTAGGCCCCCTGGTGTTGATTCTTTCGCCAGTTTTTTTTATAAATTCCAAAAATATTCTCCATGAAGTTTCAGGTCATTCTGAGAACTTTTATTTCTGCACAACAATAACCTCATGGCAATTCTGCTAAAAACCGTGTCAGTATGGGTTAGTTCCATTCAAATCATGCAAGTTAGAGTCCAAAACAAGGGCAAAAGTGTTTGGAAAAGTAGATACATTGGAGACGTATCAACTCCCCCAAGCTTAAACCTTTGCTTGTCCTCAAGCAATTCAGTTGACAAACTAAAAGTGATAAAGAAAAACTTCTACAAACTTTGTTTGCTCTTGTTGTTGTAAATATGTAAAGCCAGCATTCAAGTTTTCAGCAAAGATTATGAACTAACCATATTCACAATAACATTTAGGTCTCATGTTTACTCATCTCAATGGAATAATCAACTAGCGAGCAATAATAGTAAATCTCGGATGACAACACTTTCTCAAAACAATCATAATATGATATAACAAGATGGTATCTCGCTAGCCCTTTCTGAGACCGCAAAACATAAATGCAGAGCACCTCTGAAGATCAAGGACTGACTAAACATTGTAATTCATGGTAAAAGAGATCTAGTCATGCTTCATGTAAACTAATAGCAATGCATGCAAATGACAGTGGTGCTCCCCAACTGGTGCTTTTTAATAAGAGGATGATGACTCAACATAAAAGTAAATAGATAGGCCCTCTGCAGAGGGAAGCAGGGATTTGTAGAGGTGACAGAGCTTGATTTTTGAAATAGAGATAAATAATATTTTGAGTGGCATACTTTCATTGTCAACATAACAACCGAGAGATCTCGATATCTTCCATGCTACACACATTATAGGCGGTTCTCAAACAGAATGGTAAAGTTTATACTCCCCCACCATCAACAAACATCAATCCATGGCTTGTCCGAAACAACGGGTGCCTCCAACTAACAACAATCCTGGGGGAGTTTTGTTTGCAATTATTTTAATTTAAGCGTGGGACTGGGCACCCTGGTTACCAGCCATTTTCTCATGAATGAGGAGCGGAGTCCACTCCTCTTGAGAATAACCCACCTAGCATGGAAGATATAGACAGCCCTAGTTGATACATGAGCTATTCGAGCATACAAAACAGAATTTCATTTGAAGGTTTAGAGTTTGGCACATACAAATTTACTTGGAACAGCAAGTAGATACCGCATATAGGAAGGTATGGTGAACTCATATGGAATAACTTTTGGGGTTTATGGAAGTGGATGCACAAGCAGTATTCCCGCTTAGTACAAGTGAAGGCTAGAAAGAGACTGGGAAGCGACCAGCTAGAGAGCGACAACAGTCATGAACATACATTAAAATTAATCAACACTGAGTGCAAGCATGAGTAGGATATAATTCACCATGAACATAAATATCGTGGAGGTTATGTTGATTTTGTTTCAACTACATGCGTGAACATGTGCCAAGTCAAGCCACTCGAATCGTTCAAAGGAGGATGCCACCCTATCGTACCACATCACAACCATTTTAATAGCATGTTGGCACGCAAGGTAAACCATTATAAACTCCTAGCTAATTAAGCATGGCATGAGCAACTATAATCTCTAATTATCATTGCAAATATGGTTCATTCATAATAGGCTGAATCGGGAACGATGAACTAATCATATTTGCAAAAACAAGATAGGTCGAGTTCATACCAGCTTCTCTCATCTCAATCAGTCCATCATATATCGTCATTATTGCCTTTCACTTGCACAACCGAAAGGTGTGGATAATAATAATAGTGCACGTGCATTGGACTAAGTTGGAATCTACAAGCATTCAATACGCAGGAGAAGCCAAGGTAATATGGCTCTTGGTTAAATCAACAATAATGCATATGAGAGCCACTCAACATTTTCATCATGGTCTTCTCCTCTCGACCCCCAAAGAAAAGAAAAGAAACAAAACTATTTACACGGGAAAGCTCCAAACAAGCAAAAGAAGAACGAGAAATCTTTGTGGGTTTTCTTTTTAATTACTACTACTACAGGCATGAAAAGTAAACTAGCTAAAAGCTACAATTATTTTTTTGTATTTTATTAAGGTTTTTCACACACACAAGAAGAAGGCTTAAAAAGAAATTAAACTAGCATGGATAGTACAATGAAAAAGTAAGAGCAGCGACAACTCGCATGAGTGTGTGAACATGAATATAATGTCGGTGAGAAATACGTACTCCCCCAAGCTTAGGCTTTTGGCCTAACTTGGTCTATGGCCACGGCTCAAAGCTGCCCTCTCCGGTGTACGGAGGAGTGTCCTCTGGGTGCCACTGGTTGGCGATCTCCTCTGGATCCCACTGAAAACTGTAACACCCCGGATATGACTTTCCCAATTTGTACTCCAACTCTTGCCGTTTCCAGCGTTAAGTTATTTTATTTTCTCGGGTTCGGGTCTTTGTCTCCGTGTGTTGTTATCGTTGTCATGCATCTCATATCATGTCATCATGTGCATTGCATTTGCATACGTGTTCATCTCATGCATTCGAGCATTTTCCCCATTGCCCGTTTTGCCTTCCGGCGCGTCGTTCTCCTCCGGTGGTCATTTCTACCTTCTTTTCATGTGTGGGGATTAAACATTTCCGGATTGGACCAAGACTTGCCAAGCGACCTTGGTTTACTACCGGTAGACCGCCTGTCAAGTTTCGTACCATTTGGACTTCGTTTGATACTCCAACGGTTAACCGAGGGACCGAGAAGGCCTCGTGTGTGTTGCAGCCCAACACCCTTCCAATTTGGCCCAAAACCCACCAAAACCCTCTCCATCATCTAGAGCGTTCGATCACGATCGCGTGGCCGAAAACCGCACCTCATTTGGACTCTCATAGCTCTCTACCTATATATATGTGCAACCCTTCCAAATTCGCAGACGAAACCCTAGTCTTCCTCTACCTCGCGCCACCGGACGCATCTCCGCCACCGGCCGGACATGTCCGCCGCCCTCAGCCACCTCACTCCGACGAATAAGGCGATGCCACGTCAGCCGAGCCGCCTCCCGCACCCTATCATCCGCGCCACGTGGCCTCCGCCACCGCGCCTCCCGCCGCGGGCCTCGGAGCCCAGATCGGACCCGCCCCGGGCCGCGCCAGGCCCGAGGGAGCCCGTAACCTCGCTGCCCGCACCCGCCTTGCCGGATCTTCGCCGCCGCCTTCGCGCCATCGCCGGCGACCAACTCCGGTGACCGGAGCACGCCGCCGCCCGTCCTCCGCCTCGCCTGCCTCGCCGTCCGCCGTCTGCACCAGGCCACCGGTCACCGCGCCCATCCCCGTCTCGCTCCTCCTCCTCTGGCCCGATCTCTCCCGTCCTCATCTCTCTCTCTCTCCCGTTCGACAGGAACCGCACCACCGCCGTGATCTGCTTCCGCCGCCGTTTGGAGTTCCATCAGGCACGGATCCGGCGCCCCCGCCTCTAGATCCGTCCATTCCTGCAGATCCCCGCCGAGCCCGCCTGCCGGAGTCGCCGCTACGCCACGGTTGACTGCGGGCGCCGCCGTCTCGCTGTCCTGCTTGAGCGGGTGCTCGAGGAGGACGACGGGCGCCTCCGCCTCCTCCCCGCATGGGCCGAAGCACCAAGGCCAGCAGCTGGCCTGCTCCTCTCCGTGCTCTAGGCCAAGGCCCATGGTGTGGTCCCAGTAAACCCCGCCCCAGGCGTCTTTTAGATCACCTGCGTCCGTTCTGTTTTTTTTCATAAAACGGCCAAGTCCCTGTTTCGTGTCATTATGTATGCATGTTTGACCTGCTGTATCTCCTAGCATACTACTCCGTTTTGGGCATATAGCATATCAAAATGTTCGTCTCAGAGAGAACATCATTTCATCTCATTGCATCATTTTAATTTGAGCTCATCTTGATGCACGAAATGCTGTTAGAAGAGTGCTACTTGAGATAATTGTCAGATCTGCTGCTCCATTTAGATATTTGTCATTTTTGCCATGATTATTGTGTGCATGTTATGCCCTTGAGCTCTACATATGTTTTGTTAAGGGTGTTGCCATCTTTCCAGATGTGCAACCCATGTATTTTTGTGATGTGTGTGGTGACTAGCACAAGCTTGCGAAGTGGTGCACTTGTTAATGCTGATTTCAGGGACTTAGCATTTCCACTAAGTCCTTGGTCTGTTTATCTCATGATGCCATATGTTCATGTTGTTTCCTAGTGATCCGTGCCTCTTTTGAGGATGATCAGTAAGGATGTTTTGTTAATCTTGTAGTGCTCTATCCATCCATGTCTTGTTTGCAATTATGGAGCATCCTAGCTTGAGTCAATCGAGCTCTACTTTTGCTATTTCATGAATCTGGGCAGATTGTCTACTTATTAGCGATTTTGCCAAGGATGTTGTAGTTCATCCGTGCATGCTATGTTATTGTTCTTGCCATGTCTAGCTTGAATTTTGTGTATCCTTGATGGGTGTGTGCTTAGATTATCATGACTTGCTCCGTAGTGAGTGCATCGAGCTCGTAAACATGCCTACTTGATATCTGTTTTCAGCATGCTCCAGTTTTCACTAAGTCTGACAACTGATTATGTTTTTGCCATGTTCACATGCTTGCAATTGTATTTTCTGATCCCTTTTGGCTCAAGGTCACTAAGGGACTTTTGTTAAGCTCTTTGAGTAGCTCCATGACATGCTTTACTTTGCCATGTTTAGGTCTTGTAGCATATTGTTTTCATGCTCCGAAGATTGCCACCTGATCTGAAATTCCAGACAAGTGTTAATTTCACCAAGTCTGAGATCTGTTTACCATATGCATTTTTGCCATGCTTGTTTCAACCTGTCAATGGATGAATTAGCCATAGCTCAGTGTTCATCTTTTGTTAAGCTTCATGAGTGGATCCCTGCCATGTATTTTTTTGTCATGTTTGAGTGCTGTAGCATGTTCAACTCATTGCATTTAGATGGCTACTTGCTGTAAATCTCAGACCGGTGTCATATTTGAATCGCTTGCCATTTCCAAACCGTAACTACGATTCCGGTGTTCTTTATATCGTTTTCAAGCGATTTCATCTCATATTTCCAGTGGCACACTTGGATTTCCAAGTTGAAGCCAGGTTCATGCATTCCTTGTCAAATCATGCATATGCATCGCATACCGCATCCCGCATATCATACCATGTTCATGTGTGGTTTGTTTACTATGTTGTGTGCTTCTTTCCGGTGTTTGCTTCTTCGGGTTGGTTCTGGTAACGTCGCGTTTGTGAGGACCCGTTCGTCTACGTCCGTTTGTCTTCTTCATGGACTCGTTCTTCTTCCTTGCGGGATTTCAGGCAAGATGACCATACCCTCGAAATCACTTCTATCTTTGCTTGCTAGTTGCTCGCTCTTTTGCTATGCCTATGCTGCGATACCTACAACTTGCTTATCATGCCTCCTATATTGTTGAACCAAGCCTCTAACCCACCTTATCCTAGCAAACCGTTGATTGGCTATGTTACCACTTTGCTCAGCCCCTCTTATAGCATTATTAGTTGCAGGTAAAGATTGAAGTTTGTTCCTTGTTGGAACATGGAGATGTTGTTCCTTGTTGGAACATGTTTACTTGTTGGGATATCACAATATATCTTATTTAATTAATGCATCTATATACTTGGTAAAGGGTGGAAGGCTCGGCCTTATGCCTGGTGTTTTGTTCCACTCTTGCCGCCCTAGTTTCCGTCATATCGGTGTTATGTTCCCGGATTTTGCGTTCCTTACGCGGTTGGGCTATTATGGGAACCCCTTGACAGTTCGCCTTAAGTAAAGCTCCTCCAGCAATGCCCAACATTGGTTTTACCTTTTGCCACCTAGCCTTTTCTTTTCCCTTGGGAGTCGCGCTCCTGAGGGTCGTCATTATTTTACCCCCCCCCCCGGGCCAGTGCTCCTCTGAGTGTTGGTCCAACTTGTCAGCCGCCGGTGGCCACCAGGGGCAACTCTGGGCTGGCCTACCGGAAGTTTAGACAATCCGGTGTGCCCTGAGAAAGATATATGTGCAGCTCCTATCGGGATTTGTCAGCACATTCAGGCGGTGTTGCTGGTTTAGTTTTACCCTGTCGAAATGTCTTGTAGAACCGGGATACCGAGTCTGATCGGAATGTCTCGGGAGGAGGTCTATTCCTTCGTTGACCATGAGAGCTTGTCATGGGCTAAGTTGGGACACCCCTGCAGGGATTTGAACTTTCGAAAGCCGTGCCCGCGGTTATGGGCAGATGGGAATTTGATAATGTCCGGTTGTAGATAACTTGAACCTTAACTTAATTAAAATGAATCAATCGCGTGTGTAACCGTGATGGTCTCTTTCCAGCGGAGTCTGGGAAGTGAACACGGTGTTGGAGTTATGCTTGACGTAGGTTGCTATAGGATCACTTATTGATCATACTTTCTCGACCGTGCTTTGCCTTCTCTTCTCGCTCTCATTTGCGTATGTTAGCCACCATATATACTAGTCGCTTGCTGCAGCTCCACCTCATACCTTTACCTTACCCATAAGCTTAAATAGTCTTGATCGCGAGGGTGCGAGATTGCTGAGTCCCCGTGGCTCACAGATACTTCAAAAACCAGCTTGCAGGTGCCGTTGAGTCCGTGTAGATGACGCAACCAAGCTCAGGAGGAGCTCGATGAAGATCTTGTCCTTTGTGTCATTTCGTTCTAGTTGATCAGTAGTGGAGCCCAGTTGGGGTCGATCGGGGACCTTTGTCGCATTTGGGGTTCTTCTTTTATTTTGGTTCCGTAGTCGGACCTTGATTGTATTTGGATGTTGTAATGCTTTATTCATGTAATTGTGTGAAGTGGCGATTGTAAGCCAACTATATATCTTTTCCCTTATGTATTACATGGGTTGTTTGCGAAGATAACCTCACTTGCGACATTGCTTTCAATGCGGTTATGCCTCTAAGTCATGCTTCGACACGTGGGAGATATAGCCGCATCGAGGGCGTTACATAAACAGTCTGTCGATAAGGGTCAAGGGGTGGCTCCGCTCAGGCTCTGGAGTTGTGATTTCTAACTACATCCGTCTCATGCTCATCAAAAGGAATCCACTAACAAGGTTGATCAAGTCTTGTTAACAAACTATTTCTGAATCGCATGAAACCGAAGAATTTTCGAATAACACTAAGTTACCTCAACAGGGATATGCACATCCCCAACAATAAGAATATCATATTTCTTCTTGACAGTAGGAAGAGGGGATTCAAAACCTCCAATAGTAATTGTTGGAATTTTTCCAATAGAATTAATACTGTGGACTTGAGGTTGTTTCCTCGGAAAGTGTACCGTATGCTCATTACCATTAACATGAAAAGTGACATTGCCTTTGTTGCAATCAATAACAGCCCCTGCAGTATTCAAAAAGGGTCTACCAAGAATAATAGACATACTATCGTCCTCGGGGATATCAAGAATAACAAAGTCCATTAAAATAGTAATGTTTGCAACCGCAACAGGCACATCCTCACAAATACCGACAAGTATAGCAGCTGATTTATCAGCCATTTGCAAAGATATTTCAGTAGGTGTGAACTTATTCAAATCAAGTCCACGATATAAAGAGAGAGGCATAACACTAAAAACGGCTCCATGATCACATAAAGCAGTTTCAACATGGTTTCTTTTAATGGAGCATGGCATAGTTGGTACTCCTGGATCTCCAAGTTTCTTTGGTATTCCACCCTTAAAAGTCTAATTAGCAAGCATGGTGGAAATTTCAGCTTCCGGTATCTTTGTTTTATTTGTAACAATATCTTTCATGTACTTAGCATAAGGATTCATTTTAAGCATATCAGTCAAACGCATACGCAAAAAGATAGGTCTAATCATTTTAGCAAAGCGCTCAAAATCCTCATCATCCTTTTTCTTGGATTGTTTAGGAGGAAAAGGCATGGGTTTCTAAACCCATGGTTCTCTTTATTTACTGTGCTTCCTAGCAACAAAGTCTCTCTTATCATAACATTGATTATTTGATTGTGGGTTATCAAGATCAACAGCAGGTTCAATCTCTACATCATTATCATTGCTAGGTTGAACATCATCATTAACATTATCACTAGGTTCATGTTCATTACCAAATTGTGTTTCGACATCAGAATAGAAATATCATTAGGATTCTCAGGTGTGTCAACAACAGGTTCACTAGAAGCATGCAAAGTCCTATCATTTTTCCTTTTCTTCCTTTTAGAAGGACTAGGTGCATCAACATTAGTTCTCTGAGAATCTTGCTCAACTCTCTTAGGGTGGCCCTCAGGATACAAAGGTTCCTGAGTCATTTTACCTCCTCTAGTCATAACTCTAACAACATTTTCATTTTATTATTATTCAATTTATTGAGCAAATCATTCTGAGCTTTAAGTACTTGTTCTACTTGAGTGGTAACCATGGAAGCATGTTTACTAATAAGTTTAAGTTCCCCTTTAACTCTAGAAATATAATCACTCAAGTGTTCAATCATATAAGCATTACGTTTCAATTGCCTACCAACATAAGCATTGAAGTCTTCTTGTTTAACCATAAAATTATCAAACTCATCCAAGCATTGGCTGGCAAATTTAGTAGATGCGATTTCACCCTTATCAAATCTATAGAGAGAATTTACATTTACTACCTGTGTCAGGTTATCAAGACCATGTATTTCTTCAGTGGGTAGTAAATTCTTAACATCTTCAGCTTTAATACCTTTTTCTTTCATAGATTTCTTTGCCTCTTGCATATCTTTAGGACTGAGAAATAGTATACCCCTTTTCTTTGGAGTTGGCTTAGGAGTTGGTTCGGGAAGTGTCCAATCATTTTCATTACTCAACATATTATTCAATAGGAATTCAGCTTGATCAACAGTTCTATCCCTGAAAACACAACCAACACAACTATCCATGTGGTGTCTGGAAGCATCGGTTACTCCATTATAAAAGATATCAAGTATTTCATTTTTCTTGAGAGGATGATCAGGCAAAGCATTAAGTAATTGGAGAAGCCTCCCCCAAGCTTGTGGGAGACTCTCCTCTTCAATTTGCACAAATTATATATTTCCCTTAAGGCAGCTTGTTTCTTATGACCGGGGAAATATTTAGCAGAGGAGTAATAAATCATATCCTGGGGACTACGCACATAGCCAGGATCAAGAGAATTAAACTATGTTTTAGCATCACCCTTTAATGAGAACGGAAATAACTTAAGGATATAGTGGTAACAAATTTTCTCCTCATTAGTGAACATGGTGGCTATATCATTCAATTTAGTAAGATGTGCCACAACAGTTTCAGATTCATGGCCATAAAAAGGATCGGATTCAACCAAAGTAATTAACTCAGGGTCGACAAAGAAATTGTAATCCTTATCGGAAATACAGATAGGTGAAGTAGCAAAAGCAGGGTCATTCTTCATTCTAGCATTCAAAGATTTTTCTTTCAGCTTAGCTGACAGTTTCTTAAGATCATATCTATCATTGCAAGCTAAAAAGTCTCTAGCAGTTTCTTCATCCATAACATAACCCTCAGGCACAACAGGCAATGCATATCTAGGTGGAGAATCTTCATCATCACTTTCATCAATATTATCAGTTTGAGCAATTTCATTCTCTCTAAACCTAGCAATTTGTTCATCCAGAAATTCACCAAATGGCACAGTATTATCAAGCATAGAAGTAGTTTCATCATAAGCATCATGCAAAGCAGAAGTGGCATCATCAATAACATGCGACATATCAGAATAGATAGCAGGAGTAGGTGTCGCAAGGTTACTCAAAACAGAAGGTGAATCAAGTGCAGAGCTAGATGGCAGTTCCTTACCTCCCCTCGTAGTTGAGGGAAAAATCTTGGTTCTTTCATCTTTCAAGTTCCTCATAGTGATAAACATATATAAATCCCAAGTGACTCAAAGAATAGATCTATGCTCCCCGGCAACGGCGCCAGAAAATAGTCTTGATAACCCACAAGTATAGGGGATCGCAACAGTTTTCGAGGGTAGAGTATTTAACCCAAATTTATTGATTCGACACAAGGGGAGCCAAATAATATTCTCAAGTATTAACAGTTGAGTTGTCAATTCAACCGCACCTGAAAGACTTAATATCTGCAGCAGAGTATTTAGTAGCAAAGTAATATGGAAGTAACGGTAATGGTGGCAAAAGTAATAGTATTGGTTTTGTAGTGATTGTGACAGTGGCCACGGAAAAGTAACTAAGAAAAGATCATATGTGAAAAGCTCGTAGGCAATGGATCAGTGATGGATAATTATGTCGGATGCGATTCCTCATGCAATAGTTATAACATAGGGTGACACAGAACTAGCTCCAGTTCATCAATGTAATGTAGACATATATTCCGAATATAGTCATACGTGCTTACGGAAAAGAACTTGCATGACATCTTTTGTCCTACCCTCCCGTGGCAGCGGGGTCCTATCGGAAGCTAAGGGATATTAAGGCCTCCTTTTAATAGAGTACCGGAACAAAGCATTAACACTTAGTGAATACATGAACTCCTCAAACTATAGTCATCACCGGTAATTGTCCCGATTATTGGTTACTTTGGGGTTACGGATCATAACACATAGTAGGTGACTATTGACTTGTAAGATAGGATCAAGAAATCACATATATTCATGAAAACATAATAGGTTCAGATCTGAAATCATGGCACGCGGGCTCTAGTGACAAGCATTTAGCATAGCAAAGTCATAGCAACATCAATCTTAGAACATAATGGATACTAGGGATCAAACCCTAACAAAACTAACTCAATTACATGATAAATCTTATCCAACCCATCGCCGTCCAGCAAGCCTACAATGGAATTACTCACGCATGGTGGTGAGCATCATGAAATTGGTGATGGAGGAAGGTTGATGATGACGATGGCAACGGATTCCCCTCTCCGGAGCCCCGAACGGACTCCAGATCAGCCCTCCCGAGAGAGATTAGGGCTTGGCGGCAGCTCCGTATCGTAAAACGTGATGAATCCTTCCCTCTGATTTTTTTTCTCCCCAAACGTGAATATATAGAGTTGGAATTGAGGCCAGTGGAGCCTCAGGGGGGCGCCCCATGGGGTGGGCACGCCCCCACCCTCATGGATAGGGTGTGGGCCCCTGGCGTTGATTCTTTCGCCAATATTTTTTATAAATTCCAAAAATATTCTCCGTGAAGTTTCAGGTCATTCCGAGAACTTTTATTTCTGCACAAAAATAACACCATGGCAATTCTGCTGAAAACAACGTCAGTCCGGGTTAGTTCCATTCAAATCATGCAAGTTAGAGTCCAAAACAAGGGCAAAAGTGTTTGGAAAAGTAGATACATTGGAGATGTATCAGTGTCGTTCTGAGGGACCAAAGAACCATCGGCAGCTCGTCGATCCATCGCCTGCCGCACTTCTGCAGCTTATCAAATGTTCTTGTCTTCAGTCCTCGCAACACTTCAGCGTTTGCCCTTTCAGCTTGCCCATTGCTCTTGGGATGTGCAATAGAGGAAAATGAGATCTTGCTTTTGAGGGCATGAACATATTGCATGAAGGCGCGGCTCGTGAATTGGGTGTCATTGTCAGTGATGATCCGGGCAGGGACCCCGGAGTGGCACACCAATCCTTTTAAAGAACTTGATAGCTGACTAAGCAGACACCTTTCTCACGCTTCTACTTCTGGCCACTTCTTAAACTTTTCGATTGCAACGAACAAGAATTCAAAGCCCCGGGCGGTATGAGGGAAAGGGCCGAGGATATCGAGCCCCCAGACCAAAAACGGCCATGACAAAGGGATTGTTTGAAGAGCTTGGGCGGGCGGATGGATATTCTTGGAATGGAACTGGTAGGCTTCACATTTGGTGACTAGCTTGACCGCATCTTGGAGGGCTATGGGCCAATAGAATCCTTGTCGGAATGCTTTCCCAACCAAAGCCCTTGATACAACGTGGGAGCCGCACATGCCTTTGTGTATTTCTGCCAGTAGTTCCTTTCCTTCTTCCCGGCAAATGCACTTTTATTTCACATCGTTGGGCCTTCTTCTGTATAGTGTGTCATCGACGAACTGATAAATACTGGACCTCTGGGCTACTCTTTCAGCTTCTTCTTGCTCTTCGGGAAGTTCTCCAGTTTGGAGGAAATGAACTATGTGCCGCGCGCAAGTTGGAGCCTGGGGCTCAACAACGAGGACCAACAACACATCCTCCTTCGTGGGAGCACACCCTTCGACCACGAGGACCAGTGGTCTGGTGGGAGGCGGTAGCTCAGCAGCTAAAGGGGAGTTGTTCCCATCAAGCTTTCTGATGGGAGCCTCGAGAGGCTCTACCGGGAGAGGCTTGCCAGAGTCCAATTTCCACCTCTTCCGGGCCATCGTTGCCGGGGATACAAAGGGCTGAGTAAGATGGAGAACAAAAGTTCCTGGTTCCATAGGAAGCTTCTGCGTAGTGCACTTTGATAGATGATCAGCAATGCTGTTTTCCACACGGGGTACGTGCTCTGTTTGCAATCCATCGAAGTGCTCCTCCAGCCTTCTCACTTCATCAACGTATGCCTCCATCAATGGACTTTGGTAATCCTTGTTGACTTGTCTCACAACAAGTTGTGAATCTCCTCGAATGATCAGCTTCTTGATCCCCAATTCTGTTGCAATCCTGAGCCCGGCAAGGAGCCCTTCATACTCTGTAGTATTGTTGGTCGCCTCCTCCCGAGGAAAATGCATCTGTACGATGTACTTCATGTGCTCTCTAGTGGGAGCAACGAGAAGCACGCCAGCCCCTGCACCTTGTAGGGAGAAGGCACCATCGAAATACATGATCCATTCTTGGGGTGCTTCCTTGTCGGGGCAACTGTCTCTAGTACCTCTTCATTAGGGGTTGGCATCCATTCTGCAATAAACTCTGCCAATGCTCTGCTCTGAATGGTTGATGTGCTTTCGAACTTTAAGCCAAAGCTAGATAACTCCAATGCCCACTCCACTATTCTGTCGGTAGCCTCAGGGTTTTGGAGTATCCTTTGCAAAGGGAAGCGGGTGACAACCGTGATCTCGTGAGCTTGGAAGTAGTGGCATGGTTTCCTTGAGGCCATGACAAGGACAAAAATCAACTTTTGCATGCCAGAGTACCTGGATCTAGCCCCTGCAATAGGGAGCTGACAAAGTACACTGGGTGCTGCACCACTTTCTTCCTTGCCGCGTCCTTGGGGTTTCCTCTGATGTCGTGCTCTTCTCTATCTTGATCTACATCTGGCCTTACCGGGTTGTGCTCATTCTCTCCACTGGGAAGGACATTGGCTGAGGCTACTGCTTCCTGCACTTCCCGCTGCGCCACTAGTGCTGCACTAACCACTTGATTAGTTGCCGCCAGGTATAGCAGCAACGGCTCTTGTAGTTTGGGAGCAACCAAAGTGGGCACAGAAGATAAGTAGGTCTTCAAATCTTCCAGTGTTGCATCTGCTTCTAGAGTCCACTTCATGGGTCCTGCCTTCTTCAAGATTTTTAAGAACGGCTAGGCACGCTCGACAGACTTGGAGATGAATCAACTAAGTGTGGCAACACACCCTATCAAATGCCTCACATCCTTAACTGTCTTAGGTGCCTGAATCTGCTCAATATCCTTGATCTTATAGGGGTTGGCCTCTATCCCGTGATGGGACACAAAGAAACCAAGTAGCTTGCCGGAGGGAATGCCAAAAACACACTTCTCCGGGTTCAGCTTCAAGTTGATCTTGCGCAAATTAGCAAATATCTCTTCTAAGTCCTGGATGAGGGTTGATCTGTCCTTGGTCTTGACCATAATATCATCCATGTAGGCTTCAATGTTTCTGTGCAATTGTGACCCAAAACCAATTTGGACTGCCCTTGCAAAAGTGGACCCAACGCCCTTCAACCCAAAAGGCATTCACATGAAGCAGTATGTGCAACACGGGGTGATGAACAGGTCTTATCTTCGTCTTCCTTGGACATAAACATTTGATGATACCTAGAGTATGCATCCAGAAAGGAGAGAAAATCACATCTAGATGTGGAATCCATGATCTGGTTGATGTGCAGCAAGGGAAAAGGGTCCTTCAGGCATGCCTTGTTCAGATCCGTGAAATCTATGCAAAGCCTCCATTTCCCAATACCCTTGCACACGACCACTGGGTTTGCTAGCCATATTGGATGTAGTACCCTCTGAGCAAACAAGCTGCCTCAAGTTTCTTGATCTCCAAGCCAATGGACTGTTACCACTCCAAGGCTTGCTTTCGTACCTTCTGCTTGATGGGTCGGGCATTTGGGCAGACAGCAAGGTGGTGCTCGATTACCTCCCTGGGAACATCGGGGATATCAGATGGTTGCCAGGCAAACACATTGATATTCGCCCGCAGGAAGGCAACGAGCGTGATTTCCTATTTGTCATCAAGGGTGGCACTGATAGTGATAGTACCATCAGTGCCAGCCAGCCCTGCCAGGACCTTTTTCACATGGGGTGCAGCAGCCTTGGATCTCTTGCTATTGGAACTCTCCGGCAAGCCATCAACGAGCGCAATGTTCTCCGAGGAGATACATTTCCCGGATTCCTTGCTGGCATCCTTGCTACCTCTCTTCTTTCTCTTGCTTTCCATGGTGGGAACAGTGACCTCAGCGGCCTCTGCCGCGACTGCGTCCCGGTACATCTTGTCCACGCAAATGATTGCATCCTTCTTGTCTAACAGAACAGAAATGACGCCCACTGGCCCTGGCATCTTCAAGGGGTTGTAAGCATAGTGGGATGCCACCATCAATTTGGCTAGAGCAGGGCATCCAAGGATTCCTTTGTACGGCAAGGGGAGGTCGACCACGTCAAACACAACCTTCTCAATCCGATAATTCAACTCTCCCCCTAATGTCACCGGCAACATGATCTTTCCCTTAGGATGATTCCTGCCGGGGTTGATCCCTTGAAACGTGCCCGTGACCTTGAGCTCTTCCTCTGCTATCTAAAGTTTGCTAATGACCTTTGGGGAAATCAGATTCAACCTGAACCCGCCGTCAACTAACATCTTTGTGACTTTGAGGTTGCAAATTGTTGGTGAGACCAACAACGGCAAGCACCCTACCGCGATGGTGCGGTCAGGGTGGTCCTCTTCGTCAAATATGATGGGCGTGCGTGACCACTTGAGCGGCTTACGAGAGTCTGCCGCTGGCTCCATGGCATTGACTTCATGCGCCCACAATTTAAGCTGGCAGTGAGTGGAGTGCAGAGATGCACCCCCGTCAATGCACAGGGCGTCAGTGGCCTTCTGGAATTCCTGCTCGCGGGTTTCCTCTTCATCCCCTCCATCACATTCATCATTTCAATCTTCTTCTCACGACCTCTGGCAGGTTTTCCTTGATTCTGAGGAGCCTTGTCAGGGCGGCCTGCTTTGCCGCCTCGGCCCTTCCCACCAGTGCCATTCTAACCTTTCCCTTTATCACACTTCTCATACTCTATCCTCTGCTTCTTGATGCGATGTTCAACTTGATGGCACTCTTGGAGATCGTGACTCTTGGTCTGATGAATCTTGTAGTATGGCCCATCACCTTTCCCAGCCTTCTCGGTAGCTGCAGCCTCCTAGCAATCAGTGCACGCGACAACTTCCTTGCCGGGGGCTTCGGCCTTAGCCTTCTTGCAGGTACTAGGTGTGCCCGGTCCCTCAATGATCATTACTACCTTATCCTTGCGCCACTTGTTGCGCTTCTTGTTCTTCTTGTTCTGACTGGTGGCCTTGTCGTCATCCTCTGAGTCGATGTCGATGTCATCTTCTTCCCAGGGAGTTTCCTCCCCTCCTCCACCAAAGCACACTTTTCCACCAAGGACTAAAGCTCCTTCACAGTCTTGGGCAAGCCAACATTCATCTTGGAACGCACCTGATGATTGTGCATGTTGGATTGGAATGCAGCTATCACAGCTGCTGGGTGGATGTCTGGAATATTTCTGTGGACTCAGCTAAACATCTGCATGTACTTTCGCAGAGTCTCTCCTTCCTTCTACGGGAGAAGATGCAAATCACTAGGCTGCCCTGGTTCTTGATGGTCGCCCATGAAGAAGCCAACGAACTCATGGCACAGGTCAGCCTAGGTCGAGATGGAGTTCTGCGGCAGGTGCATCAGCCAAGACCTCACGATTGGCTTGAGTGCCAAAGGGAAGTAGTTGGCAAAAACCTTCTCATCTCTTCCCCTGGCAACTTGAACAGCGATGGTGTAGATGCTCAAGAACTATGCTCGGTTCAGTCTCCCATCCTACTTCTCTAGTATCTCTGGCTTGAACGTGCGAGCGGACGGCCAATGGACCTGTCGCTCACGGGTGAAGGCAGGGCACCCAACCTCGAAAGGCGGGTACCCGCCTCCGCCGAGCGCGGACTCATCAATGTTGGGGCCATTGCACCCATCGAACTGGTGGTGGTTGTCGCGGTTTCACTCGATGGTGATGCGCGGGCCCTCCCTCGGCCTGTCCTCCGGGGCTCGCTATCGGCCTTGATGTGCTAGAGGATCGGATGAAGCCATAGAGACATCATCAAGCTCTTGGTCTTGTGGCCCTCGTGCTGGTTGCCACGATGGGGATTGCACCGTGGGGTGGCCCATTCCGCACGGCCGGCAGCATGGGTTGCCGTCGTCATCTAGGGAGGCCATGGCGGGCCAGCTTGCTGTGAGTTTCTGGCCTCGGCAAAGACAATCAGGCTCTGAATGGTGGCTCTCCACTCATCCATCTGATCAGCTGCCGGTGGAAATCTCAGTAGTAGCTGGGCCCGTGCCATGGCCTCCGAAGCGGTACTTGGCATAGATGCATGCTAGATAGTGGTCGATGCGTGGAGTAACAGTAGTAGATGCAGACAGGGGTCGGTCTACTTGACACAGACGTGAGGCCCATATGCATAATCATTGCCTTGGATATCGTCATAAACTTGCGCTTTTCTATCAATTGCTCGATAGTAATTTGTTCACCCATCGTATTATTTTCCTTCAAGAGAAAAGACTCTAGTGAAACCTATGGCCCCTGGGTCTATTTTCCATCATACTTGTTTCCGATCTACTATTTTGCAATCTTTCATTTTCAGATCTATAAACCAAAAAACCCAAAACTATTTTATCTTTTATTTAGTTTTATCTATCTTTATCAGATGTCACCATTGCAAGTGACCATGAAGGGATTGACAACCCCTTTATCGCATTGGGTGCAAGTGTTTAATTGTTTGTTCATGTGCATTTCTTGGGGACTTGCGCGTTTCTCCTACTAGATTGATACCTTGGTTCTTAACTGTGCTACATCATCCTTTCCTCTTCAACGGGAAAACCAATGCAAGCTCAAGAAGTAGCAGGATCGCATCCCCGATCCGCCCCCTCCTCCAAGTCGCTCCCTCCCTATAAATACCTGTGGCACCCCGGCTCAGAGAAACCGGAACGCCCTGTATTCCAGCCCAGAGATCAAGGAGAAGTCTCTGGAATACGGCACTGCTTGACATAGAACAAATCAGCTCTTATTACAAGAATAATAATACAAGGGTCTGATGTTACAAAGAAGCACATCAGCACGGCGACACTATGCATGCGATACTACACTTGCTCTATGCTAGCAGCGAAACAACTCGTAGTAGCGGAATACTTCTAGAAGCAAAACAACGACGAAGGTGGTGAAGTCCACTCCGCAGGGACTCTGGCTGGGACACGATCTAGCACGCACGCACGGCAACCTTGACAAGCAATCAAGCAATCATGGCAGCACCTGCAATCTGTCATGACACGCCAGGTCAGTACATTGAATGTACTTGCAAGCACACAACAACCACAAACATCAAGGCAAGACAATAACATAGCATTAACAGGTTAATTATTTAACAACTACCATGATGAAACAACTATAAGCATGGTATGAAAGTGATACAATACTAATAAATCACCATCTCAGATCTCCATAACCATATTTCTCTCAGCTAACCGGCCAAGCAATATACCATATCGATCACCTCGTGATCAAAACCAAACAGTGCTCTTTCCGGCAATCACAACCATGACCAACACTTGGTCTCAAACGGTGATCCTTCCGGCGATCACTACCATGACCAACACTTGGTCTCCAACATCATCGTCAACATCCTGCCAATCTGTACTGCTCAACATATTAACATATAAATCACTTATAAGTCATTCCATCATGTGAGTGTTGATCGAATGGTGTGACCTAGTACGAACCCTTGCCCATGACCGAGAACGCGGCTATCGATAGATTTAAATACATACTCTGCAGAGGTAGCGCACTGTACCCACACCACGGAACCCATGGCCTCGCACTCCCATTCGGGTGGACCAATAACGTTCTGACAAAACCAATCTACTGCCATGACACTCTCCCGGCCACTCCGACCCACTTCCAACTAGGCTAGTCTTGGGTGGCCATGTGTCTACCAAAGACACAACGACCACCGTCGTGGCCAAAACGTCCCTCACGGGGACCGTGCACATAACAACAACAACGGGCACACAAGGCTTATGTCCGCCTACCTGATCAGGGTAGTGCATGCCCATAACCTTCCCTTGTTGGAGGCACCGGCGAGAGGCACGACAATAGATCGCATTAGGGCCTTCCCATAAAGGCAAATGTGGTTGCATTGGAAAAGCCCGGTTCAGTGGCACCTGACCAACTTAATGACGGAATTTATCCCCAAAATATAATAGTAATGACTGATACTCCGATATCATCTATCAACCTATAATCCAAGTCATACCAATATCCAACAAATAATCCAAAGCTTAATATCATACCAAAATACCCCGAGAATAGTATAACACTACTATCATGATGAACCTAAGAACGATAATACTACTACTCAAATAACTATCCAGCTATGATCCACATGCAAGCATCATCTCCATAATCATATCCCATAACATAATGTCAACTAGCATCATGATGAAAATAACACTAGCCACTAATAATCCAAAGTCGACATGATATTCAAAGTAGTGCTCCAAGATAATAACAGATACCATCATGACAATAATCATACTAGCCACTAAGAATCCAAAGGCAACATGACGTCCAAAGTAATACTCCAAAGCATATTACCATCATAGACATAATCATAATAGCCACTAAGAATCCAAAGGCATATGTCATCCACATAATCATCAAAATATAAGTCCTAGAACTCCAAGCAATATCATGGCAGTATCAACACCAAAACAATACTCCGAGTCATGCCATGAACAGATCATACATAGCTAATGCAATGTTTTAAACAAGTTCAAATGAATAAACCATGTCACTGCATTGCAATCATGCAAATGGAGGGTGTGGCTTGCCTGGGGTGGAAGAAATCACCGAGAAGAAGTGCGAGAAGCTCACGGAAAGAATCGCCGGAAAACGTTCTCTCCCGGAGGGGCTGATTAAGCGCAAGGGAAAAATGGTCATTTTCAGAATGTCAAAACATGGCGAAAATGATTCCATCGGAACGGGATCGACGAAACGAAGAAGTGGGCTTTGGAATCACCTGATTTGGAGTTGGGAGTAAAAAGATATGAGGGTTTTTCTGCTAGGGACCCATCTGTAAGAAAAATCTTTACAAACCGGGCCTGGACAGAAAAACAGAAGGCGTCTTCTCAGGAAATACATTTTCCAGAGCGGAAAACGTACTTTTGGCACCAAGAAGAACAAAGTATGCTTTCAGAAGGGGAAAGAGCACACGGGCAAATCCCGCGTCCACTTATCCACGTCAGCGAGGGGGCGGGGCGGGCCTTGTGTCGCTGGCGTGTGGGTCCAGTGCGGCGTCTCTCTCCTCCTGGCCTTCTCCTGCTTCTCCCCCGACACGCGCCCGCTGCACAGAAGAGGACCGTCGGCGCCGGCGCTCGCCCGGTCAGCTCCGACCACCTCCGGTGGAGCTTGGACCACCGGAGTGACCAGCGCGAGGAGCCGCACCCGCCTGATGAGTCTGCCCACATCGGAGGGTAGCGGAACAGGCGGAACGGGGAGCCGCGGCAGAGGAGAGCTTCGGCCTCCGGGGAGTGCGTGGCAAACGACCACGGGAGGAGGAGAGGTGCTGGGGTGGCTCTGGGGTGAGGATGGAGGTCTCTGGTGGTGTAGATAGGGAGGGAGGAGCTCGGCGTTGAGCGAATTTAGGCCGAGGTTGAGGTGGGCACGGCAGCCATGGGGAAGGGAAGGGAGGCGCTCGAGCTCCGAGGAGTGCTCGGGGAGGCTTCTAGGATGCGGGGGAGGCCAGTGGTGAGGAGAAACGAAGACGGGGTGGCCTTATATAGGCAGGGCGAGGGAGGTTGAGCTGGCGTCACCGCGGACGCGTGTCCGGCGCCACGGACACGTGGCCATGCTCGCGAACTCGGAGGTAGGCGATGATGGAGGCACAGGGAGAAAGCTCACGGGGAAGAGGAGGCCAAAGGAGAAGCAGAGGAAGAAGCCGAGCGCCATTAAAACATGTCGGGGCACTGTGCCCCCGTGGGCGTTCGGTGGCGAGCGTAGGTGGGCGTCGGTGAGGAAACGGATGGAGGGGAGAGGGGTCCAGGGGAACGGCGACGACGCGGGCCAGCTGCTAGACACGCTCACGCGCGCGAAGGCGACGAGAGGAGGAGGGGGTCCAGCACAAACAGCCATTAGACGCGGCCACTGCACACAGAGCGCGTGCACAGGCACGCCATTGTCGTGGTCACCGCGCACACTGGTTTGTAGTGGGGTAGAGGGGCTTGACCATGTTGTCTAGTGGGTAGTTCATCCAGGGTAGGTTACAACTGCGATGGTAGATCAGTGAAAAGTGATGTGGTTAAATGGTAATCACCATCTGAAGTTTACTACAGTAAACTTGGGTGAGCACTCGTGATCAACAGGGATTTCACTAGCGCCAAAGAGTTTGTCTGGGGTGATTAACTAAGGAAGGACTATGATCCTGGAGTTTTTGAGGCATAATGGAACACAAACTAATATAGTTGCTTTGTAACTCACATTATGGGTCTAGAATCAAGATTTGGATGATGCACTCACATGGAGTAACCACTTGAGGTAAAACTTGGCAGGGCTTAGTGATTTGGCCAGATAAAGGTACTGTAAAATTTCATACCAATTGGTTTTACCAAAATGGCACTTGCTTCACAAACATCCTTGCTGACCAGAAACTTGCAAGAATACTAGAGAAATATTTGCTTTATGAATTGACGCCAAATTTGGTGGAGAGAAGTTATTTTGGTAGGAGAATTCTCTGGTAAATTTTCAGGTAAAATGAAAAAATATACAATATACTTGCTTCACAACCTGAAAATATTGACAGAATCAAAGATTTGATGTTGAGCTCACATAGAGAAATGTATGGATCTGAAATTTGTAGGAGTGAGATAATATGAGCACATGAAGGAGTGTGCAAATTTTCAACTCATTTGGATAACCCTAGCTAGCACTTTCTTCACAAAGACTTCCCTCAGACAGGAACTTTGAAAAAACCACTGAGGAAGTTTGGCCAAGCAAGTAAAGTTGAATTTTGGCACAGGGAAATTATTTGGATGATATATCATGCCCAAAAAGTTTGGGGGCAAATGGGAAAGGATAAATAGCACTTGCTTCACAATGTGCCATTTAGGACAGAATAGGAAATGAATTTATTGAGCCTGATGGAAAATATGGCCAATGAAATATTTTGCCATATTTGATGAAGATATGACCCAAACAATTTGCAAGAATTATTTGGGGATTTTTGGATGGACAGAAGTATAGGTTGCTTCACAACCTAGGGCAGACAGGGTTATTCCTTTAATAGAAAAAGGAATTTTCCCTAGAAAAGAAATTAAGGTTTGGTCAAGCAGTGGAGTGACATGATCTTGGCAAAGTTTTTAGGATGATGAGTCATTTGGGAGGGGAAATGGGGATGATTTCCCAGGTGACAAGGCCACAGAACTACTCCAAAAAGAAAAATAGAGCAAAAATTAATAAATCAAAAAGAAAAAGAAAGGGACAAAATCCAGGCTGTTACAACTCTTACCCCCTTAAAGAAATCTCGTCATCGAGATTTAGTTGCTCAGGGAACAAGTGTGTCTTGAGGACACCGTTTCCAACTCGGGTATCCTTTTTCCTTTATTTATTGTTCCCCCAAGAATTTTATATGATTTGATCATCTTTGCTCGGGGTGGTTTGCTTCACCTTTCCCCAAATCCTGACGGGTTTTTTTGCTCATATACCAATTTATTTTTTACTGGCGTTGATTCCCCATACCTGTGGTGGTATCCAATGGATCTGAGCATAAATTTTTCCTTCGGTCATGAACACCTTAATACTTCTGTCATGGGGTTGCTTCAAATAAATGCAGGCCTTCTGGTTTCAATAAATGCTGAGAATTAATCAGGGCCACCTTCTGACGGGATCTGACTGCTCATAGGTGGTACTGATTTTGATTTATTTCTTTAGCTCGAACGTGAAATATGTACCAAAGATCTGACTGCCTTTTGTCAGGAGCAATATAACATTGTATGGAGTTGTAGCTGTGTCATACCTCAAATATTTATATCTTGAGACTGGCCCGACAGGGGGCTGACGGACAATTGCTTTTTCCTGACAGACTAACCGTGTACTTTATTTCATCGTCGGGTATACCGGGTCTGAGCTGATTGTTCGCCTTTTGACTTTATCATTCTGTCGGTATACCTATTTGGATTTTCCATATTACCCATTCCAAGCGGGATATGAAATCCTTGTAAAACAGAGTAGGCCGCTGAAGGTGTATGTCTTTGTGGATCCATATGGAATTATGGCCTCCAGCTGACTTGGGGTATCCGGACCCTGATGGTCGTGCAAAATCATCTTGCCTTTGTTGTCAGTCTCACCCTATAACGGTCATGATTTTCTTTGTGAGGATACCTTACTAGAATAACTTGGCCACACCTGTCCTTGATTCTTCGTATGGCCAGGGACGTGATTAGTGCAATATTGTTGACATTATTCCTTTTGCTTATTTTCTGACCCGTGTCCGCACATATATGACATATACTCGGGGTTTGTAGCTGTACGGAGCTCATTGCTGAGGCCAACCATACAAGAAGGTGACAAGGTTTCCTGATATCACCTTGTCTGGTGCGGTAATAATGACCTTGATGACCATTGTCAAGACTATGGATTCTATGATGTCATCTCCAGTTCTTGTAGATCCGTGTTATTCATGAGATGTATCTCTGCTTATTTTCCTTTAGGTATATCTGTTATATCCTTGTTGTACCTTGCATGAATGACTGATATGATTGGGGATGCATGCTCACCATATGTAGAAGAAGAATATACCACCGAGCACTTGATTATTGCAGTAGGCATATGTTTTGACTGTATTGTACCTCCGACAAAAATTATTGCAACTCTGATCCTTGATCTGCAGAGAAAAGCCATTCATGTAGCTTGCCGAGGAAGGCTCATTAGCGTCTACTCGAAGCTTTTTGTCTGAGTAGCGTGCAGAAGAAGCCTCGATAGCTTACACACGAAGCTTGACATGAGTATTGTGCAGGAGAAGCCTCAGTTCCATACTTGAGAAGCTTCTCCTCGGTTTTGCTTGTTGAGAAAAATTCATTTCCGTCTGTCAGAAGCTTTTACCGAGGTATCTTGTTGAGAAAGACCAGATTTCTTGGACCGGAAATTATTCACATATCATGCTGAGGAGCCTTGCATCATAAATTTCTTTCGATAACGTGTGGAAGAATACTAAGTTCATTATATCCAAAACTTCATACTGATATGCAGACTGAAATCCACACACATGGACACCCATGATATTCTGTGGCTGAATATTTGCATGAGAAAATTTGTTTAACAGTCTTCCTTGAGCATATCACACTTTGACTTTATTTCGGATGATAACATATTTCAAGCATCATGCATCACTGAGCCAAAATTTTGTATATGCTCCATACCTTTGACTGAGAATATACCGTTGATCTTGTACCTAACTTATCTTGCTGCTGATCATTACTGCTGTGAGAATTTTATACTGCTACAGACTTCAGTTATCAGTACTGTTGTGAGGAGTGCACACTAATGCAAAATTGATTATCAGCCTCAAAATCAGATATTCCTCATTTCACTGCAGTTGGCTGAGAATTCCATTCTGTTTACCTGAGCTTCCAAATATTTGAACTCCTTGCTTATTCCTCGGGTCCGGTGTTAGCTGATGAGCAACTCTTTATAGGGGAAAAAATAATGTAACACCGGGGCCCAAAAGAAAGAAGCAAAAGAAAACTCAACTAAACAAAAGCACACAACAACAATCAATTCACACACAAATCAATGTCACATATTACTACTAGTCACACAATATGCATGCCTACTTAAGCACACAAATATCACGGGATCTCCGGTACTACGATCTAGCATGCTGTGACGGTGTGCACAAGGACGAATAAATGTGTGGAGGAATTGGTGTAAACAGCACTACACCAAGTGCTAGCTTAGCCACGTAGCAACCTGGACTAGCTCAGAGGCGAGGACGTACTTGATAACCATGTAGCAGGACACAACTGTCGCGACCACATTATTTTCAAGCGGATGGAAAATATCCGTACTCGTCCAAGAAATAAGGATAGCGAGGAAACTGATCCTGTTGGCATTGCCCTTTCTTGATAGCTCAGATCATTAAGGGTTGCCAACATGACAAAATAAAAGAGCAATTCGGGATAGAAGCATGTTCATCACCGAAACGATAGGTGGGGCTGAAAGGAAGGAATTCGGCGCGATACCTGAGCACCATTTTTACCAACAGTGTCGGGATCACTTGGCATCACTCTGCTGGGACAGAGATGACGCCAAACACTGAAGAACGAGCCAGAAAAGAAAACTAGAGAAATGCAAAGGCTGAGCTGTAGTGGATCCTGAACTGATGCCATCTACACTCACCAAATAAATCATTAGTAGAAACAAATACAAAGGACATATGCATGTTGTGCAACAAACAAATGCAGCAACCAAGTGCAATAAACAAGCCAAACTACAAACTACCGATTTCTACCGGTTTCTACCGCTCGCACTGACTAGGGCATCCTACAGCCAGACCAGCTCTGATAGCAAGCCTGTGGCACCCCGACTCAGAGAAACCGGAACGCCCCGTACTCCAGCCCAGAGATCAAGAAGTCTCTAGAATACGACATTGTTTGACATAGAACAAATCAGCTCTTATTACAAGAATAATAATACAGGGGTCTGATGTTACAAAGAAGCACATCAGCACGGCGACACTATGCCTGCGATACTACACTTGCTCTATGCTAGCAGCGAAACAACTCGTAGCAGCGGAATACTTCTAGCAGCGGAACAACGACCAAGGTGGTGAACTCCACTCCGCAGGGACTCTGGCTGGGACACGATCTATCGCGCACGCACGGCAACCTTGACAAGCAATCAAGCAATCATGGCAGCAGCTGCAATCTGGCATGACACGCCAGGTCAGTACATTGAATGTACTTGCAAGCTCACAACAACCACAAACATCAAGGCAAGACAATAACATAGCATTAACAGGTTAATTATTTAACAACTACCATGATGAAACAACTACTAAGCATAGTATGAAACGGATACAATACTAATAAATCACCATCTCGGATCTCCATAACCATATTTCTCTCAGCTAACTGGCCAAGCAATATACCATATCGATCACCTCGTGATCAAAACCAAACGGTGATCTTACCGGCGATCACAACCATGACCAACACTTGGTCTCAAACGGTGATCCTTTCGGCGGTCACTACCATGACCAACACTTGGTCTCCAACATCATCATCAACATCCTGCCAATCTGTACTGCTCAACATATTAACATATAAATCACCTATAAGTCATTCCGTCATGTGAGTGTTGATCGAATGGTGTGACCTAGTACAAACCCTTGCCCATGACCGAGAACGCGGCTATCGATAGATTTAAATACACACTCTGCAGAGGCAGCACACTGTACCCACACCACGGAACCCATGGCCTCGCACTCCCATTCGGGTGGACCAACGGCGTTCCGACAAAACCGATCTACTGCCATGACACTCTCCCGGCCACTCCGACCCACTCCCAACTGGGCTAGTCCTGGGTGGCCCTGTGTCTACCAAAGACACAACGACCACCGTCGTGGCCAAAACGTCCCTCACGGGGACCGTGCACATAACAACAACAACGGGCACACAAGGCTTATGTCCGCCTACCTGATCAGGGTAGTGCATGCCCATAACCTTCCCTTGTTGGAGGCACCGGCGAGAGGCACGACAATAGATCGCATTAGGGCCTTCCCATAAAAGCAAATGTGGTTGCATTGGAAAAGCCCGGTTCAGTGGCACCTGACCAACTTAATGACGGAATTTATCCCCAAAATATAATAGTAATGACTGATACTCCGATATCATCTATCAACCTATAATCCAAGTCATACCAATATCCAACAAATAATCCAAAGCTTAATATCATACCAAAATACTCCGAGAACAGTATAACACTACTATCATGATGAACCCAAGAACGATAATACTACTACTCAAATAACTATCCAGCTATGATCCACATGCAAGCATCATCTCCATAATCATATCCCATAACATAATGTCAACTAGCATCATGATGAAAATAACACTAGCCACTAATAATCCAAAGTCGACATGATATTCAAAGTAGTGCTCCAAGATAATAACCGATACCATCATGACAATAATCATACTAGCCACTAAGAATCCAAAGGCAACATGTCGTACAAAGTAATACTCCAAAGCATATTACCATCATAGACATAATCATAATAGCCACTAAGAATCCAAAGGCACATGTCATCCACATAATCATCAAAATATAAGTCCTAGAACTCCAAGCAATATCATGGCAATATCAACATCAAAACAATACTTCGAGTCATGCCATGAATAGATCATACATAGCTAATGCAATGTTTTAAATAAGTTCAAATGAATTAACCAGTCACTGCATTGCAAGCATGCAAATGGAGGGTGTGGCTTGCACGGGGTGGAAGAAATCACCGAGAAGAAGTGCGAGAAGCTCACGGAAAGAATCGCCGGAAAACGTTCTCTCCCGAAGGGGCTGATTAAGCGCAAGGGAAAAATGGTCATTTTCATAATGTCAAAACATGGTGAAAATGATTCCATCGGAACGGGCTCGACGAAACGAAGAAGTGGGCTTTGGAATCACCTGATTTGGAGTTGGGAGTAAAAAGATATAAGGGTTTTTCTGCCAGGGACCCATCTGTAAGAAAAATCTTTACAAACCGGGCCTGGACAGAAAAATAGAAGGCGTCTTCTCAGGAAATACGTTTTCCAGAGCAGAAAACGTACTTTTGGCCCGAAGAAGAACAAAGTACGCTTTCAGAAGGGGAAAGCGCACACGGGCAAATCCCGCGTCCAGTTATCCACGTCAGCGAGGGGGCGGGCCGGGCCTTGTGTCGCCGACGTGTGGGTCTAGCGCGGTGTCTCTCTCCTCCTGGCCTTCTCCTTCTTCTCCCCCTACGCACGCCCGCTGCACAGAGGAGGACCGCCGGCACCGGCGCTCGCCCGATCAGCTCCGACCACCTCCGGTGGAGCTCGGACCACCAGAGTGACCAGCGCGAGGAGCCGCACCCGCCTGATGAGTTTGCCCACATCGGAGAGCAGTAGAGCAGGCGGAACGGGGAGCCCCGGCGGAGCAGAGCTTCGGCCTCCGGTGAGTGCGTGGCAAACGACCACGGGAGGAGGAGGAGGAGAGGTGCTAGGGTGGCTCCGGGGTGAGGATGGAGGTCTCTGGTGGTGTAGATAGGGAGGGAGGAGCTCGGCGTTGAGCGAATTTAGGCCGAGGCCGAGGCGGGCACAGCGGCCATGGGGAAGGGAAGGGAGGCGCTCGAGCTCCGGGGAGTGCTCGAGGAGGCTTCTAGGATGCGGGGGGAGGCCAGTGGTGAGGAGAAACGGAGACGGGGTGGCCTTATATAGGCAGGGCGAGGGAGGTTGAGCTGGCGTCGCCGCGGACGCGTGTCCGGCGCCGCGGACGCGTGCCCACGCTTGCGAACTCAGAGGTAGGAGGCGATGGAGGCACAGGGAGAAAGCTCACGGGAAGAGGAGGCCAAAGGAGAAGTAGAGGAACAAGCTGAGCGCCATTAAAACATGTCGGGGCACTGTGCCCCCGTGGGCGTTCAACAGCGAGCGTCGGTGGGCGTCGGTGAGGAAACGGATGGAGGGGGAGAGGGGTCCAGGGGAACGGCGACGACGCGGGCCAGCTGCTGGACACGCTCATGCGCGCGAAGGCGATGAGAGGAGGAGGGGTCCAGCACAAACAGCCACTGGACGCGGCCACTGCACACAGAGCGCGTGCACAGGCACGCCATTGTCGTGGTCACCGCGCACACTGGTTTGTAGTGGGGTAGAGGGGCTTGACCATGTTGTCTAGTGGGTAGTTCATCCAGGGTAGGTTACAACTGCGGTGGTAGATCAGTGAAAAGTGATATGGTTAAATGGTAATCACCATCTGAAGTTTACTACAGTAAACTTGGGTGAGCACTCGTGATCAACAGGGATTTCACTGGCGCCAAAGAGTTTGTCTGGGGTGATTAACTAAGGAAGGACTATGATCCTGGAGTTTTTGAGGCATAATGGAACACAAACTAATATAGTTGCTTTGTAACTCACATTATGGGTCTAGAATCAAGATTTGGATGATGCACTCACATGGAGTAACCACTTGAGGTAAAACTTGGCAGGGCTTAGTGATTTGGCCAGATAAAGGTACTGTAAAATTTCATACCAATTGGTTTTACCAAAATGGTACTTGCTTCACAAACATCCTTGCTGACCAGAAACTTGCAAGAATTCTAGAGAAATATTTGCTTTATGAATTGATGCCAAATTTGGTGGAGCGAAGTTATTTGGGTAGGAGAATGCTCTGGTAATTTTTCAGGTAAAATGAAGCAATATACAATATACTTGTTTCACAACCTGAAAATGACAGAATCAAAGATTTGATGTTGAGCTCACATAGAGAAAGGGATGGAGCTGAAATTTGTAGGAGTGAGATAATATGAGCACATGAAGGAGTGTGCAAAATTTCAACTCATTTGGATATCCCTTGCTAGCACTTTCTTCATAAAGGCTTCCCTTAGACAGGAACTTTGAAAAAATCAATGAGGAAGTTTGGCCAGGCAAGTAAAGTTGAATTTTGGCACAGGGCAATTATTTGGATGATATGTCATAGGAACATGTATAAGTTATGGAGAAAGCAATAGCAGTAAACTAAACGATCATCGTGCTAAGCTAACGGTTGGGTCAAGTCAATCACATCATTCTCTAATGATGTGATCCCGTTAATCAAATGACAACTCATGTATATGGTTAGGAAACATAACCATCTTTGATTAACAAGCTAGTCTAGTAGAGGCATACTAGTGACACTCTGTTTGTCTATGTATTCACACATGTACTAAGTTTCCGGTTAATACAATTCTAGCATGAATAATAAACATTTATCATGATATAAAGAAATATAAATAACAAATATAGTATTGCCTCTAGGGCATATTTCCTTTGGTCTCCCACTTGCACTAGAGTCAATAATCTAGATTACATTGTAATGATTCTAACACCCATGGAGTCTTGGTGTTGATCATGTTTTGCTCATGAGAGAGGCTTAGTCAACGGGTCAGCAACATTCAGATCCGTATGTATCTTGCAAATCTCTATGTCTCCCTCCTTGACTTGATCACGGATGGAATTGAAGCGCCTCTTGATGTGCTTCATTCTTTTGTGAAATCTGGATTCCTTTGCAAAGGCAATTGACCAGTAATGTCACAAAAGATTTTCATTGGACCCGATGCACTAGGTATGACACCTAGATCGGATATGAACTCCTTCATCCAGACTCCTTCATTTGTTGCTTCTGAAGCAGCTATGTACTCCTCTTCACATGTAGATCCCGTCACGATGCTCTGCTTGGAACTGCACCAACTAACAGCTCCACCATTCAATAAAAATACGTATCCGGTTTGTGACTTAGAGTCATCCGGATCAGTGTCAAAGCTTGCGTTAATGTAACCGTTTACGACGAGCTCTTTTTCACCTCCATAAACGAGAAACATATCCTTAGTCCTTTTCAGGTATTTCAGGATGTTCTTGACCGCTGTTCAGTGATCCACTCCTGGACTAATTTGGTACCTCCCTGCTAAACTAATAGCAAGGCACGCATCTGGTCTGGTACACAATATTGCATACATGATAGAACCTATGGCTGAAGCATAGGGAATGACTTTCATTTTCTCTCTATCTTCTGTAGTGGTCGGGCATTGAGTCCGACTCAACTTCACACCTTGTAACACAGGCAAGAACCCTTTCTTTGCTTGATCCATTTTGAACTTCTTCAAAACTCTATCAAGGTATGTGCTTTGTGAAAGTCCAATTAAGCGTCTTGATCTATCTCTATAGATCTTGATGCCCAATATATAACCAGCTTCACCGAGGTCTTTCATTGAAAAATTCTTATTCAAGTATCATTTTATGCTATTCAGAAATTCAGTATCATTTCCGATCAGCAATATGTCATCCACATATAATATCAGAAATGCTACAGAGCTCCCACTCACTTTATTGTAAATACAGACTTCTCCAAAAGTCTGTATAAAACCATATGCTTTGATCACACTATTAAAGCGTATATTCCAACTCCAAGAGGCTTACACCAGTCCATAAATGGATCACTGGAGCTTGCACACTTTGTTAGCACCTTTTGGATCGACAAAACCTTCTAGTTGCATCATATACAACTCTTCTTTAAGATATCCATTAAGGAATGCAGTTTTGACATCCATTTGCCAAATTTCATAATCATAAAATGCGGCAATTGCTAACATGATTCGGATGGACTTAAGCATCGCTACGGGTGAGAAGGTCCGATCGTAGTCAACTCCTTGAACTTGTCAAAAACCTTTTGCAACAAGTCGAGCTTTGTAGACAGTAACATTACCGTCAGCGTCAGTCTTCTTCTTGAAGATCCATTTATTCTCTATGGCCTATCGATCATCGGGCAAGTCAACCAAAGTCCATACTTTGTTCTCATACATGGATCCCATCTCAGTTTTCATGGCCTCAAGCCATTTTGCGGAATCTGGGCTCATCATCGCTTCCTCATAGTTCGTAGGTTCGTCATGGTCAAGTAACATGACCTCCAGAACAGGATTATCGTACCACTCTGCTGCGGATCTTACTTTGGTTAACCTACGAGATTCGGTAGTAACTTGATCAGAAGTTTCATGATCATCATCATTAGCTTCCTCACTTACTGGTGTAGGAATCACTAGAACTGATTTCTGTGATGAACTACTTTCCAATAAGGGCGTAGGTACAATTACCTCGTCAAGTTCTACTTTCCTCCCACTCACTTCTTTCTAGAGAAACTCCTTCTCTAGAAAGGATCCATTCTTAGCAACGAATATCTTGCCTTCGGATCTGTGATAGAAGGTGTACCCAACAGTCTCCTTTGGGTATCCTATGAAGACACATTTCTCCGATTTGGGTTCGAGCTTATCAGGTTGAAGCTTTTTCACATAAGCATCGCAGCCCCAAACTTTAAGAAACGACAACTTGGGTTTCTTGCCAAACCACAGTTCATAAGGTGTCGTCTCAACGGATTTAGATGGTGCCCTATTTAACGTGAATGCAGCCGTCTCTAAAGCATAACCCCAAAATGATAGCGGAAAATCAGTAAGAAACATCATAGATCGCACCATATCTAATAAAGTGCGGTTACGATGTTCGTACACACCATTACGTTGTGGTGTTCCATGTGGCGTGAGTTGCAAAACTATTCCGCATTGTTTCAAATGAAGACCAAACTCATAACTCAAATATTCACCTCCACAATCAGATCGTAGAAACTTAATTTTCTTGTTATGATGATTTTCCACTTCACTCTGAAATTATTTGAACTTTTCAAATGTTTCAGACTTATGTTTCATCAAGTAGATATATCCATATCTACTCAAATCATCTGTGAAGGTAAGAAAATAACAATACCCGCCGCGAGCATCAACACTCATCGGACCGCATACATCAGTATGTATTATTGCCAACAAGTCTGTTGCTCGCTCCATTGCTCCGGAGAATGGAGTTTTGGTCATCTTGCCCATGAGGCATGGTTCGCAAGCATCAAGTGATTCCAAAAGTCCATCAGCATGGAGTTTCTTCATGCGCTTTACACCAATATGACCTAAACGGCAGTGCCACAAATAAGTTGCACTATCATTATTAAACTTATATCTTTTGGCTTCAATACTATGAACTGTTGGGGAACGTAGTAATTTCAAAAATATTCCTACGCACACGCAAGATTATGGTGATGCATAGCAACGAGAGGGGAGAGTGTTGTCTACGTATCCTCGTAGACCGGAAACCGAAGCGTTGACACAACGTAGAGGAAGTAGTCGTACGTCTTCCCGATCCGACCGATCCAAGTACTGAACGTACGGCACCTCCGAGTTCTGCACACGTTCAACTCGGTGACGTCCCTCGAGCTCCGATCCAGCCGAGTGTTGAGGGAGAATTTCTTCAGCATGACGGCGTGATGATGGTGATGATGTTCTACTGACGCAGGGCTTCGCCTAAGCACTGCTACGATATGACCGAGGTGGAATATGGTGGAAGGGGGCACCGCACACGGCTAAGGAACGATCATGAAGATCAACTTGTGTGTCATGGGGTGCCCCCTGCCCTCGTATATAAAGGAGGGAGGGGGGAGGTGCGGCCGGCCCCTAGGGGTGCGCCTGGAGGAGTCCTACTCCTACCGGGAGTAGGACTCCCCCCTCTTGCCTTGTTGGAGAAGGAAAGGGGAAGGGGGAAAGAGGAAAGGGGGCGCCCCCCCCCCCTTCCTTGTCCTATTCGGACTAGGGGGGAGGGGGCGCGCGGCCTGCCCTGGCCGGCCCTCCTCTTCTCCTTTAGGGCCCATGTAGGCCCATTAACCCCCGGGGGGGTTCCGGTAACCCCCTGGTACTCCGGTAAAATCCCGATTTCACCCGGAACGATTCCGATATCCAAATATAGGCTTCCAATATATCAATATTTATGTCTCGACCATTTTGAGACTCCTCTTCATGTCCGTGATCACATCTGGGACTCCGAACAATCTTTGGTACATCAAAACACAAAAACCCTAATTACGATCGTCACCGAACTTTAAGCGTGCGGACCCTACGGGTTCGAGAACTATGTAGACATGACCGAGACACGTCTCCGGTCAATAACCAATAGCGGAACCTGGATGCTCATATTGGTTCCTACATATTCTACGAAGATCTTTATCGGTCAAACCGCATAACAACATACGTTGTTCCCTTTGTCATCGGTATGTTACTTGCCCGAGATTCGATCGTCGGTATCCCAATACCTAGTTCAATCTCGTTACCGGCAAGTCTCTTTACTCGTGCTGTAATACATCATTCCGCAACTAACTCATTAGTTGCAATGCTTGCAAGGCTTAAGTGATGTGCATTACCGAGTGGTCCCAGAGATACCTCTCCGACAATCGGAGTGACAAATCCTAATCTCGAAATACGCCAACCCGACAAGTACCTTCGGAGACACCTGTAGAGCACCTTTATAATCACCCAGTTACGTTGTGACGTTTTGGTAGCACACAAAGTGTTCCTCCGGTAAATGGGAGTTGCATAATCTCATAGTCATAGGAACATCCATAAGTTATGAAGAAAGCAATAGCAACAAACTAAACGATCAAGTGCTAAGCTAACGGAATGGGTCAAGTCAATCACATCATTCTCCTAATGATGTGATCCCGTTAATCAAATGACAACTCATGTCTATGGTTAGGAAACATAACCATCTTCGATCAACGAGCTAGTCAAGTAGAGGCATACTAGTGACACTCTGTTTGTCTATGTATTCACACATGTATTATGTTTCCGGTTAATACAATTCTAGCATGAATAATAAACATTTATCATGATATAAGGAAATAAATAATAACTTTATTATTGCCTCTAGGGCATATTTCCTTCAGTCTCCCACTTGCACTAGAGTCAATAATCTAGATTACACAGTAATGATTCTAACACCCATGGAGCCTTGGTGCTGATCATGTTTTGCTCGTGGAAGAGGCTTAGTCAGCGGGTCTGCAACATTCAGACCCGTATGTATCTTGCAAATTTCTATGTCTCCCACTTGGACTAAATCCCAAATGGAATTGAAGCGTCTCTTGATGTGCTTGGTTCTCTTGTGAAATCTGGATTCCTTTGCCATGGCAATTGCACCAGTATTGTCACAAAATATTTTCATTGGACCCGATGCACTAGGTATGACACCTAGATCGGATATGAACTTCATCCAGACTCCTTCATTTGCTGCTTCCAAAGCAGCTATGTACTCCGCTTCACATGTAGATCCCGCCACGACACTTTGTTTAGAACTGCACCAACTGACAGCTCCACCGTTCAGTATAAACATGTATCCGGTTTGCGATTAGAATCGTCTGGATCAGTGTCAAAGCTTGCATCAATGTAACCATTTATGATGAGCTCTTTGTCACCTCCATATACGAGAAACATATCCTTAGTCCTTTTCAGGTACTTCAGGATGTTCTTGACCGCTGTCCAGTGATCCACTCCTGGATTACTTTGGTACCTCCCTGCTAGACTTATAGCAAGGCACACATCAGGTCTGGTACACAGCATTGCATACATGATAGAGCCTATGGCTGAAGCATAGGGAACATCTTTCATTCTCTCTCTATCTTCTGCGGTGGTCGGACATTGAGTCTTACTCAACTTCACACCTTGTAACACAGGCAAGAACCCTTTCTTTGCTTGATCCATTATGAACTTCTTCAAAACTTTGTCAAGGTATGTGCTTTGTGAAAGTCCAATTAAGCGTCTTGATCTATCTCTATAGATCTTAATGCCCAATATGTAAGCAGCTTCACCGAGGTCTTTCATTGAAAAACTCTTATTCAAGTATCCCTTTATGCTAACCAGAAATTCTATATCATTTCCAATCTGTAATATGTCATCCACATATAATATCAGAAATGCTACAGAGCTCCCACTCACTTTCTTGTAAATACAGGCTTCTTCAAAAGTCTGTATAAAACCATATGCTTTGATCACACTATCAAAACGTTTATTCCAACTCCGAGAGGCTTGCACCAGTCCATAAATGGATCGCCAGAGCTTGCACACTTTGTTAGCTCCCTTTGGATCGACAAAACCTTCTGGTTGCATCATATACAACTCTTCTTCCAGAAATCCATTCAGGAATGCAGTTTTGACATCCATTTGCCAAATTTCATAATCATAAAATGCGGCAATTGCTAACATGATTCGGACAGACTTAAGCATCGCTACGGGTGAGAAAGTCTCATCGTAGTCAATCCCTTGAACTTGTCGAAAACCTTTTGCAACAAGTCGAGCTTTATAGACAGTAACATTACTGTCAGCGTCGGTCTTCTTCTTGAAGATCCATTTATTCTCAATGGCTTGCCGATCACCGGGCAAGTCAACCAAAGTCCACACTTTGTTCTCATACATGGATCCCATCTCAGATTTCATGGCTTCTAGCCATTTTGAGGAATCTGGGCTCACCATCTCTTCTTCATAGTTCGTAGGTTCATCATGATCTAGTAGCATGACTTCCAGAACAGGATTACCATACCACTCTGGTGCGGATCTTACTCTCGTTGATCTACGAGGTTCGGTAGTAACTTGATCTGAAGTTTCATGATCATTATCATTAGCTTCCTCACTAATTGGTATAGGTGTCACAAAAATCGGTTTCTGTGATGTACTACTTTCCTATAAGGGAGCAGGTATAGTTACCTCATCAAGTTCTACTTTCCTCCCACTCACTTCTTTCGAGAGAAACTCCTTCTCTAGAAAGGATCCATTCTTAGTAATGAATGTCTTGCCTTCGGATCTGTGATAGAAGGTGTACCCAACAGTCTCCTTTGGGTATCCTATGAAGACACATTTCTCCGATTTGGGTTCGAGCTTATCAGGTCGAAGCTTTTTCACATAAGCATCGCAGCCCCAAACTTTTAGAAATGACAACTTTGGTTTCTTGCCAAACCAGAGTTCATAAGGCGTCGTTTCAACGGATTTCGATGGTGCCCTATTTAACGTGAATGCAGTTGTCTCTAAAGCATAACCCCAAAATGATAGCGGTAAATCAGTAAGAGACATCATAGATCGCACCATATATAATAAAGTACGATTACGAGTTCGGACACACCATTACGTTGTGTTGTTCCGGGTGGCGTGAGTTGCGAAACTATTCCGCATTGTTTCAAATGTAGACCAAACTCGTAACTCAAATATTCTCCTCCACGATCAGATCGTAGAAACTTTATTTTCTTGTTACGATGATTTTCAACTTTACTCTGAAATTCTTTGAACTTTTCAAATGTTTCAGACTTATGCTTCATTAAGTAGATATACCCATATCTGCTTAAATCATCTGTGAAGGTGAGAAAATAACGATATCCGCCACGGTCCTCAACATTCATCGGACCACATACATCTGTATGTATGATTTCCAATAAATCTATTGCTCTCTCCATAGTACCGGAGAACGGCGTTTTAGTCATCTTGCCATGAGGCACGATTCGCAAGTACCAAGTGATTCATAATCAAGTGATTCCAAAAGTCCATCAGTATGGAGTTTCTTCATGCGCTTTACACCGATATGACCTAAACGGCAGTGCCACAAATAAGTTGCACTATCATTATCAACTCTGTATCTTTTGGCTTCAACATTATGAATATGTGTATCACTACTATCGAGATTCATCAAAAATAGACCACTCTTCAAGGGTGCATGACCATAAAATATATTACTCATATAAATAGAACAACCATTATTCTCTGATTTAAATGAATAACCGTCTCGCATCAAACAAGATCCAGATATAATGTTCATGCTCAACGCTGGCACCAAATAACAATTATTTAGGTCTAATACTAACCCCGAAGGTAGATGTAGAGGTAGCGTGCCGACTGCGATCACATCGACTTTGGAACCATTTCCCACGCGCATCTTCACCTCGCCCTTTGCCAGTGTTCGCTTAATCCGTAGTCCCTGTTCCGAGTTGCAAATATTAGCAACAGAACCAGTATCAAATACCCAGGTGCTACTGCGAGCTCTAGTAAGGTACACATCAATAACATGTATATCACATATACCTTTGTTCACCTTGCCATCCTTCTTATCCGCCAAATACTTGGGGCAGTTCCGCTTCCAGTGACCAGTCTGCTTGCAGTAGAAGCACTCAGTCTCAGGTTTAGGTCCAGACTTGGGTTACTTCTCCTGAGCAGCAACTTGCTTGGTGTTCTTCTTGAAGTTCCCCTTCTTCTTCCATTTGCCCTTTTTCTTGAAACTGGTGGTCTTATTGACCATCAACACTTGATGCTCCTTTTGATTTCTACCTCCGCAGCCTTTAGCATTGCGAAGAGCTCGGGAATCGTCTTATCCATCCCTTGCATGTTATAGTTCATCACGAAGCTCTTGTAGCTTGGTGGCAGTGATTGAAGAATTCTGTCAATGACGCTATCATCCGGAAGATTAACTCCCAGTTGAATCAAGTGATTGCAGTACCCAGACATCTTGAGTATATGCTCACTGACAGAACTATTCTCCTCCATCTTGCGGCTATAGAACTTATTGGAGACTTCATATCTCTCAATCTGGGCATTCTTTTGAAATATTAACTTCAACTCCTGGAACATCTCATATGCTCCATGACGTTCAAAATGTTGTTGAAGTCCCGGTTCTAAGCCGTAAAGCATGGCACACTGAACTATCGAGTAGTCATCAACACGTAACTGCCAGGCATTCACAGTGTCTGCAGTTGCTGGCACAGGTGGTACACCTAGCGGTGCTTCTAGGACGTAACTCTTCTGTGCAGCAATGAGGATAATCCTCAAGTTACAGACCCAGTCCGTGTAATTGCTACCATCATCTTCCAACTTTGCTTTCTCAAGGAACGCATTAAAATTCAACGGAACAACAGCATGGGCCATCTATCTACAGTCAACATAGACAAGCAAGATACTATCAGGTACTAAGTTCATGATAAATTTAAGTTCAATTAATCATATTACTTAAGAACTCCCACTTAGATAGACATCCCTCTAATCCTCTAAGTGATCACATGATCCATATCAACTAAACCATGTCTGATAATCACGTGAGATGGAGTAGTTTCAACGGTGAACATCACTATGTTGATCATATCTACTATATGATTCATGCTCGACCTTTTGGTCTCCGTGTTCCGAGGCCATATCTGTTATATGCTAGGCTCGTCAAGTTTAACCTGAGTATTCTGCGTGTGCAACTGTTTTGCACCCGTTGTATTTGAATGTAGAGCCTATCACACCCGATCATCACGTGGTGTCTCAGCACGAAGAACTTTCGCAACGGTGCATACTCAGGGAGAACACTTATACTTTGATAATTTAGTGAGGGATCATCTTATAATGCTACCGTCAATCAAAGCAAGATAAGATGCATAAAAGATAAACATCACATGCAATCAATATAAGTGATATGATATGCCATCATCATCTTGTGCTTGTGATCTCCATCTCCGAAGCACCGTCATGATCACCATCGTCACCGGCGCGACACCTTGATCTCCATCGTAGCATCGTTGTCGTCTCGCCAATCTTATGCTTCTATGACTATCGCTACCGCTTAGTGATAAAGTAAAGCATTACAGGGCGATTGCATTGCATACAATAAAGCGACAACCATATGGCTCCTGCCAGTTGCCGCTTCCAGTGACCAGTCTGCTTGCAGTAGAAGCACTCAGTTTCAGGCTTAGGTCCAGATTTGGGTTTCTTCTCCTGAGCAGCAACTTGCTTGCTGTTCTTCTTGAAGTTCCCCTTCTTCTTCCCTTTGCCCTTTTTCTTGAAACTGGTGGTCTTGTTGACCATCAACACTTGATGCTCCTTCTTGATTTCTACCTCCACAGCCTTTAGCATTGCGAAGAGCTCGGGAATCGTCGTATCCATCTCTTGCATGTTATAGTTCATCACGAAGCTTCTTGTAGCTTGGTAGCAGTGATTGAAGAACTCTGTCAATGACACTATCAACAGGAAGATTAACTCCCAGTTGAGTCAAGTGATTGTGATACCCAGACATTTTGAGTATATGTTCACTGACAGAACTATTCTCCTCCATCTTGCAGCTATAGAACTTATTGGAGACTTCATATCTCTCAATCCGGGCATTTGCTTAAAATATTAACTTCAACTCCTGGAACATCTCATATGCTCCATGACGTTCAAAACGTCGTTAAAGTCCCGATTCTAAGCCGTAAAGCATGGCACACTAAACTATCGAGTAGTCATCAGCTTTGCTCTGCCAGACGTTCATAACATCTGGTGTTGCTCCAGCAGCAGGCCTGGCACTGTAACATCCCAAATTTTCAATTTGGAATGTTATACATAGATCATCCATGCATATCATGATTTATTGCATTTTCGTTCCGCAATCCTCGAAATCCTAAGTAACTCAAGGACCCACGGAGAGAGTTGGGGATTTTCCTGTTTTCATATTTGATTTTTATCAAATAATGAAACGAGGATTTTGATTTTAATAATTTTTCTCTCCGAAATATTTCATATTAATCAAATGAGTGGAGATAATATGACTTCTCCGAAATAATTGAAATATTGGAGGAAAAATATTAAAATCATTTATTGGATTTTATTTGGTTTTATTCGGATTTTATTTGCATTAGAAAAATTGCACGTTTTCAAAATTGCATTTTAGGGCCAAGAAAATGTTCAACTCGTCCTAAATATTTTATTTAGACGGTGAAAATTTGTTTTGGCATTTTTAGATTTTTATTTATTTTTCTAGGATTTTTCTTCTGTCGGCGGAATTATTAAAAAAAATCTCACGCCCGACTGGGCCGAAGGCCCAGCCGAGCCAGGCCGGCCCGAGCCGACACCACCTCCCGCGCGCACGCGCTGCCGCCGACCCGGACTCCAAGTCCGAGCCGGACTCCCGGCGCCCCCCCCCCCTTGGAGCCCATGTCGCCGCCACCCGCAGCCCCTCGCCCCGCCGCCTACAGCCGCCCGCGCCGCCGCCCGGAGCCGCCGCCGCCACCGCAGCCCCCGCCACCTCCCGCCGCCGCCGCCACAGCCCCGCCACCCCACGCCGCCCCGCCGGAGCTGAGCCAAGGTAGCCGCCGCACTGCCCTGGTTTTCTAAAGAAAAACCGTTCGGGTTTTCTTTAGAAACCCTAGTTTTCGGTTTTTTTTCTAAATAGATCGGTTTTTCTCCGGTTTATTTATTTAGCGAGTGTTCGCTCGTTCGTTCGTTTTAACGAACGCGTTCTTCGTTTAGATCCAGATAACGAACGTTCGTTCGTTAATCTGTTCGTTGTTTTTCTTTTTCTCGGTTTTATTCCGCGATTTTTCTGATCGTGATTTCGGATCCGATCTTAATTTCTGTTTTTCTTCTCGCTCGTTTATCGGAATCAGGCGATTCAAGCGCCTGGAGTTTCATCTCGAAACCCTCTTTCCGTTTAATCAACTCAAACAAGTTTTTGTTACTGTAAAATTTGGCCTAGTTTCAGATTAGTAAACGAAGCTTCTTTCGCCGTTTGACTCTCGTTGCTCCGTTTGATTTGATTCTTTTTGCGTACCGGAGTTCTTAAATTGAACTTTCTCGTCAACCTCTCTTATTTGAGTTTTGTTTGTGCATCGTTGCTTGTTACTTATGTATGTTATTGTTTTCTTGCGATAGAATTCCCGGAGTGCGAAGCGTGTTACTACGAGTCTCTAGGATTCGCGATTCATCAGCAAGGCAAGTAACATTTTGATCATATCCCATTATTACCCAGTTTTTATCCATTAGTTCCAATCCTCAAACATTGCATGATTAGGATGTCATTAACTTGTGGGTTGGGAAGTAGTTGTTGAGGTAGAACCTATTGCACTATTACATTCAAACCCTTGGGAGTTACTTCTACGTATTGCTTATATTGTTATGCTATGCTCGTAGACGTGGTTTGGGTTTGAGTGAAATTCATGATAGATGTGATATTTTTAATTAATGGTTCAACTTAAGGTGGCCACTTAATCAAACAACTGGGTGGATTGAGGCACCTAGGGAACCCAGTGTTGTCTGTATTTTTTTGGAAATCCCGGGGTACCCGTGTGATCTTCCTATGGACCGCCACCCAGGCTCAAAGAGAACTGAGATGATTCATGCTAGAAACTTCCGTGTGCAGCCACAAGCTATTATGGGCTCTAGCATAGTTGAGTAAGTTACGTGAAGCTCTTGAAGAGGTAGATCAGCAGGTAGTGGGTTTTTGGTAGGTTTGGTATGGTCTACCCAGAGTAGAGAGTTAATGTTTCTGAAAGACTGTGTCTCGGTCATCCATTTCTCAAACACCATGTAGTGCGAGAAATCCAACGGAGGCGATCGAGTCTTGTGGGGAAAAGTGCACAAACCTCTACAGAGTGTACAATCTAATCATGGTTAGCCGTGTCCCCGGTTATGGACAATTCTTGAGTATCTAGTACTTGGGTTATCACATGTATCTCACCATGTTTAATTAATACTGTTGGGTTGTTAATCACTTTAATTGGGATTGAGTTGGGGTTACCTTCTCAATGATGTTTCAACCACCATGGTAGTTAAATTAAAATCTATTCCTTTGTTGTAGGGAAAAATTGGCTTTTCGCAAAAAAAACTATAACCATACAGCTTTCCACCAGCCATATATGCATGTAGTGATAGCATTATTCTGTTTCTGCTCTACCGTGTTATATTGCCAGCATATTCCATGTGCTGACCCGTTTTTGGGCTGCAATGTATTATGTTGCAGACTTTTCAGGCGAGGAGTAAGGTTCGTTAGGTCGTTGCCGTGCAGCTCAGCTATGCCGTTGGAGTTGATGGACTCACTTTATCTTCCAAGCCTTCCACTGTTATCGCATTAGATGGCCTTAAGCCATATTCGTGTAATAAGTTCTCTTCGGAGACATTCGATGTAATAAGTGTGTGATTGCTACTCTATTATAAATCCTTCGAGTACTGTGTGTGTCAGCATTACCGATCCAGGGATGACACTGAAGCATAGAGACTTGACCATCTGAGGTCGGGTCGCTACAGGCACCCAGCGGTGCTTCCAAGACGTAATTCTTCTGTGCAGCAATAAGGATAATCCTCAAGTTACGGACCCAGTCCGTGTAATTGCTACCATCATCTTTCAATTTTTCTTTCTCAAGGAACGCATTAAAATTCAACGGAACAACAGCACGGGCCATCTATCTACAATCAAACATAGACAAGCAAGATACTATCAGGTACTAAGTTCATGATAAATTTAAGTTCAATTAATCATATTACTTAAGAACTCCCACTTAGAAAGACATCCCTCTAATCTTCTAAGTGATCATGTGATCCAAATCAACTAAACCATAACCGATCACCACGTGAAATGGAGTAGCTTTCAATGGTGAACATCAATATGTTGATCATATCTACTATATGATTCACGCTCGACCTTTCGGTCCCAGTGTTCCGAGGCCATATTTGCATATGCTAGGCTCGTCAAGTTTAACCTGAGTATTCTGCGTGTGCAAAACTGGCTTGCACCCGTTGTAGATGGACGTAGAGCTTATCACAGCCGATCATCACGTGGTGTCTGGGCACGACGAACTTTGGCAACGGTGCATACTCAGGGAGAACACTTTTATCTTGAAATTTAGTGAGAGGTCATCTTATAATGCTACCGTCAATCAAAGCAAGATAAGATGCATAAAAGATAAACATCACATGCAATCAATATAAGTGATATGATATGGCCATCATCATCTTGTACTTGTGATCTCCATCTCCGAAGTACCGTCATGATCACCATCGTCACCGGCGCGACACCTTGATCTCCATCGTAGCATCGTTGTCGTCTCGCCAATCTTATGCTTCCACGACTATCGCTACCGCTTAGTGATAAAGTATAGCATTATAGCGCGATTGCATTGCATACAATAAAGCGACAACCATATGGCTCCTGTCAGTTGCCGATAACTCGGTTACAAAACATTTCGACCATTTCGAGACTCCTCTGGTATTCGGGATTTGCATAATCTCATAGTCATAAGAACATGTATAAGTTATGGAGAAAGCAATAGCAGTAAACTAAACGATCATCATGCTAAGCTAACAGTTGGGTCAAGTCAATCACATCATTCTCTAATGATGTGATCCTGTTAATCAAATGACAACTCATGTCTATGGTTAGGAAACATAATCATCTTTGATTAACGAGCTAGTCTAGTAGAGGCATACTAGTGATACTCTGTTTGTCTATGTATTCACACATGTACTAAGTTTCTGGTTAATACAATTCTAGCATGAATAATAAACATTTATCATGATATAAGGAAATATAAATAACAAATTTATTATTGCCTCTAGGGCATATTTCATTCACCAAGTTGTGATGCGTGTCTCACCTTTCTCTCGGCGCTGCTAGCTGACTTGCTCCCACCAAATGAGAACATAATCTTGGAACTCAAGTGATGCCATGGCTACCTTCTCTTCCTCGTCGCAATTATGAAGACGGGATATCTTGTCTACTTTTAAGGCCCATGAGATGTAGTCTTCAGGATTGGTGCTTCCGGAGAACTTAGGCATGTTAAACTTGAGCTTGTCGTAGCGTTGCTCGTCATCATATCAATGGTGTCGCTGCTCTTGTCTTGGACGTGGATCTTCAACCTCTTGCTCCGCTTGATTAGCTTTCCGTTGAGAGCAAGGAATTCGTGCCCGGTTCCTTCTTTCTTGACACTCCTCAAGATGCGTAGCTTCATTTTGTTTCTCTTGTCGAAGTGCTTCTTCTTCTTCGCATACATGACGGTTGCGCTCGTTGACGGCGCGAGTTGTTTCTCAGAGAGCATGTTGTGCTTCATGCGCTTGTTCCTCAGAGCGTTGTTGTTCTTGCCATAGTGCGTCGTCGTCTTTCTTTTCTTAGTGTTGACATTGTTGAGCTTTCTCTTTGTCCATGGCATCTTGTTCTTGGCGACGATGTCGTTTGCGCTCACGAAGGCGGTCTTGCAAACCATTGCCATGGAATGGATTTTGTGAAGCTTGTTTGTCTTGATGGTCATCTCAAAGATGAGAACGAGCTCACGGAAGACTTGCATCCGATGATGTATTTGAAGAATGTCGCCTTGAGGGGCGTTCTCTTGATGAAGAAGATGTGGAAGAAGCGCGTTGACCATCCTGGCACGAAATTCTTCCATGCGGGTAGTAAGCTTGGCGTCAAGTCGGTTGCTTCATATTGTCGCAAGTCGGTTGCGACTTGCTCGATGCGGTCGCCGAAATCTTCATTTTCTTGATGCAAGGCTCGTTGAATGCCAAATAGTTGGACCTTGGATACGTAGTCGTTCAATGCTTCTTGCTCATCGAGGAACACAAAGTTACCTTTTCCAAAGATTGTGGATGTATCAAGTATCACTCAATGTGATGCTATAATAGGAGAACTGGTACCGGGTTTGTTTCTCCCACCTACAAAAGAAAAGCTTATGGAGTAGCTTGGTGGGGATAAGTGGCACAAAAATGATGCAACTGTTAGCAATAATTTGGAAAGAGATTCACAAATTCACAAGTAAAACAAGTAGACCAATAGCAATGAGTGGCACATAGAAACACACACACAGATAGATAACTGGGATTGTGCAACCAAGGAATGAGCACAAAATGTGAAATCCACAAAAAATGCTCGTGTTGCACAACTCTAGAGAGACGCTACCACGATTGCTCAACAAGGGCGAGATATGAAACTTGTGCACAACCTATGAGAGACAAAAGACTTCCTATCCCAAGTATGCTATGTATGTATGGTTCCCGGCGAACTTTCACACAATGATCGAAGATGATCAATGATGTCAATATGTTATGCAATGTGGCGTGATGCTATGGCTATTGCTTACAAGCTCTTTATTTGTCTCTTGGCTTAAAAGCTTCTCTCTCTCTCTCTCTGATATGGCCCCTATGCGCAATGCTCAAAAAAGATAGCAATTATGTATATGCAGGAACAATTTGATGACACAAGAGATGATATGATGATATATGCATGCAGTGAAAGCTATACGGAATGTGTATCACTAAAGTGCACCAGTAGCGTGGCCCAGTAATACTCAACGGCTAGTCCCGGATCATCTGGCTTTGTATGCGGAAGAGAGTGGTGGAGTTGGCTATTTTCCAGTTTTGACAGCCGAAGCCAGATGATCCGGGAGGGTTCCGGATCGTCCGTGCAACATCCGAGAACTCATCCCGATTGTCCGGCGGGTCAAACCATGGCAAAATTGGCTCGGGTGAACACGAAAATTTGGGGAGAAAGAAATTTTTGGCGATTTTGGGGGAGATTTCATGGTGGGGGTGGTGGGATATGGTGTGGGAGCTAGATCCACCTGTAAAACTTCAAAAATGGATCAAATTCAACAAAACATCATCAAAACCAACAAATCACAAAATTTCGGTATGGCTCTTTTTGTGGGGATTTTTTAAATTAGGCAAAAACACACAAAAATTAGGCTAGAAAGTGGGGGTAGGGACTCCGAGATGTGAATCAACCTTGCTCTGATCCAAGATGATGTAGGGGAACCCTAATTGATGATCTTTTCACACTTGGAGGGGGGAAAGGGGGAGAACAAGAAGAGGAATCACTCAAACAAAAACCAAATCACACATCCACTAGAATAGCATAAATGAGATCCACAAGTATGACATGAACAATCAAGGAAAAATAGCACAAAGGTAAGGTTCTTCTCAAATCCAAAGGAGATGAGGTCTTGATGGTAGTCTTCTCCAAGACATATTCACTTGGGGATCTTCTCCTAAGAGGTCTTGATCTCCAAGAGGAGGGGTAGATGAGCAAAGCTCTCTCTAGATAATCTCATATACTTTGCTTACCCTAAAACGATGGTAGGAGATGGGTATATATAGTTGTGACGCCCCAAGACCGGAGCTTCAGATGCCTTCCAGGGTTTCCGGGTTTCGTCGTGTGATTTATTTGGTCCGTTGCATTTCATCTTTGCATCACGTGCATTGCATCATGTCATCATGCAACCCGTTTTAAAACTCACTAAATAAATTGCATGGATCTTCGGTCCATTTAAACCGAGGGAATTCACATGGTGATTTTCTCTTTATAACATATATCCTCCCAATATTAGTAGGGAGCTATAATAAATATTCCATCCTTATGGAATCAACCATAACACACGTGCAAAGTATTTTCCATGTCTATTCCTCTTCGAGTTTGACCTTCAAACCTTGCCAATATTTTTTCTCATCCCTTTTATCGAGGCTCTTCAAAAATCTCAGCCCATTTTGAGTCTTTTCGAATGGGCTTCAAAATTCAAACATGCCGAATTATATTTCAACATGTGCGCATCTTTTTCTCCAAAAATCCCCTTGTCATTTTATTTAAATTCCTCACATTTTTGTGAGTCCAGAAATTTTGCCCTCCTGCGCTAATTCTTTTCCCTAAAACCCCTTCTTTTTCCTTTCTCTCTAATTCTTTTCGGTTAAAGAAATTAATTAGGGAGAGAGAGCCCAGCCACCTCTGGCCACTTGGGCCTCCTAGCAGCGCCGGCCTCCCAGGCCCATATGCCCTCCTAAGCCCACCATCCTAGCCCTAGCTAGCCCAGCGCCGACCGCACACATCTCCCTCTCGTTCCCATGTGAGCCGCTCCTCTCTCCTCTTGTCTCCCTGCTCGCGCCGCCAGGAAGGAGTGCCCGCGCCCGATGCCTTTTGCCGATCCCATCTCATATCGATCGCTCATCTCTCCTCTCGCTCAAGCCAACCACCCCGCGGCCCCGCGAGCTCATCTGCCCGCACGGCCATGGCATCGCCGCCCTCGACCTGGCTCGCCCTCGACGTCCAATTCGCCGGAGCCCTTCCTCCACCTCTTCTCCGGCCTCCCACGACAGCCACGCCGCGCCCTCAAGCGCCTCACCTCCTGCAGCCGGTCCAGGACCTCCTCGTTGCCTCCTCGTCTACCCGGCGCCACGGACTCGTCAGCTCCGTCACCAGGGGAGGAGCCCCTCGACCCGTCCCCTTCGGCCCCGACTCCGGCGAGCGCCGCCCCGTCGACTCTCCTCCGTGTGACGCCTCCCCTCTGCTGCATCGTTCCTCTGCCCGCGACTGTCCTTTGCTCTCCCGCCTTGCCTCACGCGAGCCACATGGCCGCCGGCCATGGAGGCCACCGTGCTGGCCTGCAGCTTCGTGCGTGCTGCCTTGCCTTGCTGCTGCTTCGTCCGACCGTGGACTACCTCCGGCGAGCTCGCCCGGCCACCTTCGACCTCGGCGTGGCCCTGCCTCCACTAGCAGCCTCCTGGTGCCGTCCGTTTCATGGGTTCGGGGAGCCCCAAGTCTTGTCTGTGGCCTCGTTGGCTGTTGATGTTACGATGTTGGCTTTCTCCATCGTCTCCCTGGGTTCGTCAAGTCGTGTACCAGGAGACCAAGCCGGAAGACTCCGTGGATGTGCATCCCACTTGTGCCATTTTGGATCGTCAATAATGTTGCAGGATTCGCCAAGTACCATTACGCCCGGAGACCACGAATCTCTGAAGTTCCACTACCGTCGCTATGGATCCGACAAGTTCGCGAGTACGACCACTTCCCACGACGACCTTGTACCACTACCGTTGACGAATACATGTGCACCGCAAGCATCAAGTTCAACTACCGTCGACCGCGAAGGGTTTGGAGTCATCAAGTACCTCTCCGAAACGAACGTGAATGACTACCGTCGCAAGAACGGGACCGGAAAGTCCAAAGACCCCAAGTACCACGACACTGATGACATGAACATCTATGGAAACTCATGCAACGATAAACATGTACCACTACCGTCGCCAAGTTCGCGAGAACCTCTACCGTCGCGAGAACGCCTACTTCCTCTACAAACTTGAATCTGTCCCGCTTGCACGCTTCAAAGGTATAACCTCGAGACGACGTCCATGAACGAATGCTTGCGATGTTTGAGATGCTCGTGTCTGCACCGTGTCCATTGTCACTCGTTTCCTTGTCGCCAACTCGTGGGACACCCGGAATCCGGGAGCGCCCCACCATCTTCTGCACGCATCCGCACACTTCTCCTTTGTATCGGTATCTCAATCGAGTTACCGAAACCAGAACGTTGCCGTGGCACCGTTTTCGTTACCGTTGCCGTGGCACCCCTTTTCATTTCCACCACGGTGACAAATGCTTCATAATGCTCTTGTCAAGTTTTAATAAAAATTGCATAAACTTGTTCATGTCATCCGCATCATGATAACAACAATTAAAATGTTTAAATTGTTGTTGTAATAAATTACTAAGGCATATGGGGATTTACCGGATTTGTTGTTTGTTATATCCGGCCCCATTTAAAATTGTTTAGATAGATAATTCCTTTATGTTTCACCTCTTGACATGCTTAACAACATTTAATATTGTTGCGTACCTAACTGAGAGAGAACTAAATAAGTCATGTGGTGTTCCGTCAATATGCAACTCGTTGCATATTGAGATCCACTTAATTTGTAGTATTGTTTGTGCACTTTGCCATGCCATGCATATTTAAACCGGACATGCATCATACTTGTTTGCGCATCATGCCATGTTATGTGGTGGTTGTTTACTATGTTGTGTGCTTCTTTCCGGTGTTGCTTCTTCGGGTTGGTTCCGTTAACGTCGCGTTTGTGAGGATCCATTTGTCTATGTCTGTTTGTCTTCTTCGTGGACTCGTTCTTCTTCCTTGCGGGATTTCAGACAAGATGATCATACCCTCGAAATCACTTCTATCTTTGCTTGCTAGATACTCGCTCTTTTGCTATGCCTATGCTGCGATACCTACCACTTGCTTATCATGCCTCCCATATTGTTGAACCAAACCTCTAACCCACCTTGTCCTAACAAACCGTTGATTGGCTATGTTACTGCTTTGCTCAGCCCCTCTTATAGCGTTGCTAGTTGCAGGTGAAGATTGAAGTTTGTTCCTTGTTGGAACATGGAGATGTTGTTCCTTGTTGGAACATGTTTATTTTGTTGGGATATCACAATATCTCTTATTTAATTAATGCATCTATATACTTGGTAAAGGGTGGAAGGCTCGGCCTTATGCCTGGTGTTTTGTTCCACTCTTGCCGCCCTAGTTTCCGTCATATCAGTGTTATGTTCCCGGATTTTGCGTTCCTTACGCGGTTGGGTTATAATGGGAACCCCTTGACAGTTCGCCTTGAATAAAACTCCTCCAGCTATGCCCAACCTTGGTTTTACCATTTGCCACCTAGCCTTTTCTTTCCCTTGGGTTCTGCAGACTCAAGGGTCATCACTATTTTAACCCCCCCCCCCCCCGGCCAGTGCTCCTCTGAGTGTTGGTCCAACCTGTCAGCCGCCGGTGGCCACCAGGGGCAACTCTGGGCTGGCCTACCGGAAGTTTGGACAATCTGAGTGCCTTGAGAACGAGATATGTGCAGCTCCTATCGGGATTTGTCGGCACATTCGGGCGGTGTTGCTGGACTTATTTTACCATTGTCGAAATGTCTTGTAACCGGGATTCTGAGTCTGATCAATCTTCCCGCTAGAAGGAATATCCTTCGTTGACCGTGAGAGCTTGTCATGGGCTAAGTTGGGACACCCCTGCAGGGTTTTGAACTTTCAAAAGTCGTGCCCGCGGTTATGGGCAGATGGGAATTTGTTAATGTCCGGTTGTAGAAAACCTGAAGTTGACCTTAATTAAAATGCATCAACCGCGTGTGTAACCGTGATGGTCTCTTTCCCGCGGAGTCCGAAAAGTGAACACGGTGTTGGAGTTATGCTTGACGTAGGTTGTTCTAGGATCACTTCTTGATCATAGTTTCTCGACCGTGCTTTGCCTTCTCTTCTCGCTCTCTTTTGTGTATATGTTAGCCACCAAATATGCTAGTCGCTTGCTGCAGCTCCACCTCATACCCTTACTTTACCCATAAGCTTAAATAGTCTTGATCGGGAGGGTGTGAGATTGCTGAGTCCCCGTGACTCACGGATACTTCCAAAACCAGTTTGTAGGTGCCGATGTTACCGAGCAAGTAACGCAACCGAGCTCAAGGAAGATCTTGTCCTTTATATTGTTTCGTTCTAGTTGATCAGTAGTGGAGCCCAGTTGGGGTCGATCGGGGATCTGTGTAGCATTTGGGGTAGTCTTCTTTTATTTTGGTTCCGTAGTCGAACCTTGATTGTATCTGGATGATGTAATGCTTTATTCATGTAATTGTGTGAAGTGGCGATTGTAAGCCAACTATGTATCCTTTTCCCCTTATGTATTACATGGGTTGTGTGAAGATTACCTCACTTGAGACATTGCTTTCAATGCAGTTATGCCTCAAAGTCGTGCTTCGACACGTGGGAGATATAGCCGCATCGAGGGCGTTACAATAGTCTAAGTGGGGGAAGGGGTACAAGGGCCTCGGCCCGAGTCGTGCACACACACAAAGGACGGATGATCTGGGTGATGGCTCGGATGATCCGGGCATCGTCCAGATGATCTGGCTGGGTCTGTTCAGCCGTGGTTGGCCCGGATGTCCAGGACCTGGTCCAGACGTCCGGCTTGGTCCGGATGATCTGGGTGGGGTCCCGGATGATCCGGCTTCGTCCGGGAGCATGTTGTTGTCTTTGGTCACATTAGCCAGGTCATCCGGGAGGAGGTACGAATCGTCCAGAGGGATGTCTGGATCATCCAGGTGAGCACTGACTTGCTCCATTTGTTCTCTGTCTTCACGTTCTTCTTCCTCCATCATTTGGCCTTGCTCCTTAGCTTCTCCATGGCTAGTTCCTTGGTAACTGAGTATGCAAAGTGTCTCCTTTTGAGGTAGTAGCCATGTCTCATGTGATTTGGAAGGAAGTTGAGCGAGGAGGGAATTCACCTCGGTTTCGATAGCTCTAGCACGAGCCCTAGTCGTCGGTCTACTTGGTGCCTTGGGTGATGATGGTGTGTCCATGGGGATGACCGAAGGATGCTCCACATCAACCATGCTCGAGGGGAAGAAGGCAAAGCTTGAAGAAAAGAAGGTGAAGATCGCTACCGATGCAGAGGACGCCAAGATGTTGTCCTTTAAGGTGGAGTCTTTGGATGTCGATGCAAAAATGATCTACAAGCCGTCCGGTGCAAGATGTTGCAGCAGCAACATGAGGAGTTGGAAGCACCGAACAAGGAGAAGGAAGATACGGCGAAGATGGAGGATGCATACGCACCAGCAACGACACCTTGAGCGTCGAGGAGGGTCAGATTGCCGGTCCGTCTGGGCAAAAAACATCTCCCCTTTTCTTGCACAAACTACCGGGTAGATATTCTTTTGTCATCAGGCATGTTAAAACCTAAGCATACTTGCCTCTTTTTTTATGTGATCGGGCATGTGATCTGACACTAGTGTGATCAAGCACGCGCTATGTATCAGACTTTTATTTGAATTTCAAATTACCCTATACATTTGGACATATACAGGATAGCATTGGATGACGACCTCCAACCCTATACATTCGGACATATACATAATAGCATTGGATGACGACCTCCAACATCAGTGTCCACAGACCCTATCCACAAGCGGACGCCGAAACAAATTTGCATGTTAACGTTAGAATGCCCTTAGAAGCACGTGGGCACTTCCCCGAAGATTGCATGTAGAGAAGAGGGAAGACCATCCAAGATTCCCGAAGAAGTTGCCCAATACCATAAATGTAAGTTCAAGAAAAGGCTCTTACCTCAAATCTCCGAACCCCAATAGTGTTTTATGTGTTAACGATGTAGCCCAATTAAAGCTTGTCAACAAGGATGACAAGGTGGTCAAGTACCAGTACATGGCAAGCATGCATCCTACGAGTACCAAATGTTGTGACAAGTAGGATGATAAGCATCAAGTTTTAGTTAATTTTTTAATCTAAAGTTAAGATCGCTCAAGTTATGTTAACTGACCTTGTTGAGCACAACGACGGTAATACCATGACAAAAAGCAAAAGAAAGAAGATCAAAATCCAGTTCTCTAAGAACTAGAACAAACGAATTATATGCGCTGATGCTGCCAATGATTATTACAGACGATTCTTCAGCTTGACTGCAATGCTGGTAAAACTTTTCCAAGGACAAGAATGCGAGGATTATTCAGGAGCCTTAAACGGTGTCTTAACACCCAAGGAAATCGAGGTGCCTGCCACTTCACCTACTCAGGCTAAAGCTCCTGGTATGCAACAAAATTAGATGGGAGACAAATAATCGACAGAAAGAGCAGCTGGTGCTCAGATATGATCGCAAACTGCTTTTGTGTAGTCTGATGTTGATGACTTCCCACCAAGATCAGCGGTTCTGTACTTCCCCTCGGCAATTGTCTGGAGGATGGCATTGTGGATCCGGTCTGCTTGGTCATTGAATTGCAAGTGGCGCAACATCATAACAGCACTCAACATAAGAGCAGTTGGGTTTGCAAGGTTCTGCAGGCAATCGAATATCATTCAGTCAACAAAGAGACATCATAAAGACTGTCTAGACATCACGAGAGAACTTTGGTTTCATATACACATAACGAAAAGCCAGAAAGCCATCAATTAAAACATCATGAACATGTACATACTGAGAAATCTCATATGGTAGATATTTAAGATCACTTTACCTTGCCAGAGATATCAGGTGCAGAACCATGAACAGCCTCTGCCAGACAAATGCCACCTTCACCAATGTTGCAGCTGGGGAATAAACAATAGTTAGTTGATATCGTCTAAAAAACACAGTAAATCGACTCATGAAGATAAAAATCTCTACCTGGGAGTTAAGCCCAAGCCTCCAATCAAACCAGCACATAGATCACTAATAATGTCACCATACAGATTTGGCATCACTAATACATCAAATGTACCAGGATTCTTCACGAGCTGCAAGAGGATGCAGTTCATACTCAGTGATGTCATAGAAGTAAATGGCCTACTTTCAGTACTCCCTCCTTCCATCTATATAGGGCCTAAGCCGTTTTTCGAGGCTAACTTTGACCAAATATTAGAGCAATAATATATGACATGCAACTTACACAAAGCACACCGTTAAATTCGTGTGTGAAAGAAGCTTTCAATGATATAATTTTCACATTGTGCATGTTATGTACTATTAATCTTGTCAATAGTCAAAGGCGTTCTTAAAAAACGCATTAGGCCCTATATAGATGGAAGGAGGGTGTACATGATTATCAAGTGTGCAAACGGTAAAATTAACAAGTGTGAAGTTTCAGTGTTGACAGATCAACATACTGTCATGCAGCAATTGTCAATAATGACTTCCTCATATGTGATTTCAGGGTACTTCTCAGCTACTTCACGGCAACACTAAAATTGTACATATAAAATAACCATGAGTTAGCTCTCAAGACAAATGAAAATGGGGAACAGATAGCATCAACAAGAAGGAACAGGGGTGTAGCCATCAAACCTTGAGGAAAAGTCCGTCTGTTTTCCTCATGATATTAGCTTTATGTATCGCAGAGACCCTCTCCCTGCCATTGGCTTTGGCATAATGGAAAGCATACTCTGCCACTCTCAAACTTGCTTGGCGGGTAATAATTTTCAAACTTTCCACAACACCCCTCACAACCTGAAGAAAAAGAACTGTGCCATGACTAACAAGAACAAGAACAACAACCACCAAGCCTTCAATCTCCCAAACAAGTTGGGGTAGGCTAGAGCTGAAACCCATAAGATCTCAAAACCAGCTCAGCTCATGACTAACAAGAACAATGGAAAGAAAACTATCTTTAGGAAAGAATACACAATACCTGATGCTCAAGGCCACTATACTCTCCTTCAGTATTTTCACGGATTGTCACAAGGTTCACATCATCATATCTAGTCTTGTAGCCTGGGAGGCTGTTGCAAGGCCTGACATTGGCGTAGAGTCCGAGTTCTTTCCTTAATGTAAGATTCAAAGAACGGTGGCCTTTTCCAATAGGTGTAGCCATAGGACCTTTCAAGCCAACTTTGTTTCTACGCACCGACTCCAGGCTCTCCCATGTCAAAAAGCTCTCTGTTCTGGGATCAACTTCCGTACCAACATAATGTTCTTCCCATTCTATAGGTACACCTGCAACATTGAATACCTGAAACAGTAAAAGAAAAGATTAGAAGTACGGAAGTAGAACAAGCTACCTTCAAAGAAATCATGCTTGAATGAGTTTTGTGCGTGAATTTAATCACTCATCTTAGTAGCAGTATTCTTGCGAAACTCAGTTGCAAAAGTACAGTTTACAGGTAAAGCAATTAGCTTCAGATAGCTGGAACCATGTATCGAAGTTCAAGATGAGAGAGACGATCATGTCACTGCAATTTAAAAACAGATGGGCAGCCTGGCGCAAAAGACAGGCGGGGCAGCTCAGGCTTTGACTTCACCAGTCCAACAAGCCTGGCCTGGCCCGACAACTCTGATAGCAACTAATCCAGCAGGCAGCCACCATCTAAAATCAACCGGCAAATAAGGCCTTGATAGGAAATAAGGTTCTAGCGGATCTTTGTAAAAAATCTAAAACTATATAAATGCAGTACAGATACGGTTCCTTCAAAAAGTTTCTAGTTGATCCAATCCCCAAGATATCAGTCACTTGTTCCTTTTCTGCATGACATCTTTGTCAATTGCATATTATAGAAAAAATAATTGTTATGTTCTTGTCCACGATGATTTTTAAGCATCTAAGGACATACCACCTCTCACCTATTGGCTTTGAACCTTTGATCATCCTGGGTTCAGTATACAGATACAACAGAATGAATGTCATTGTAGACATGGAGTAGATATCCACACTTTATGAATGAACAATGTATACAAGTTATTTCAGATCAAAATTGGCAAAGATGCATATTCTGAACTTTCTAGAATGACAGGAGCATCCAAGGTAATTATTCAGAAATATTACTGAAATCCCAATAGCCATTCTGTTGCAAAAAAAGAAGCCAAAAATCAAAACAATAGCATAACCAAGTTACACAAATGACACAAAGTTCCAAAGTGAAACAGGGTTTTCACAGAAATACAAGCAAATTCAACTGTGCCCCAAATTCTGAACAGCCAGAAGTCCGGCTTTCTGCAAAAGAATAAGGGCCTCTTTGATTCTCAGGATTCTCAAAACGCAGGAATAGGAAAAATGTAGGAATACAGTGTCATGTCCTCTTGTATCCTATGGGATTTGGAGAAGTGTTTGATAGCACAAGAAAAGCAAAGGAATTCTACAAAGAAGTTTGAGTGGATGAAAAGTTTCCTCCAAAATGTAGTATAAATGAATCCTATGGAAAAAATCCTAAGGATTTCAATCCTACAAATCAAACGACCATCACAGGAAAAAAATCCTAAGGATCCAAATCCTGTAAAAATCCTATGCATTTCCTTTGTATCAAAGGAGCCCTAAATCATCTTTACTATTGAAGGGTAGTCTGCCATCGTCGTCGTCATGGTTAGACCTCCCATCCCCTCGTATGTGCTCCCCTCCCACCAATTTCTCCATACCACCGCCTCCCCCAGTCCTTGAGAGCGGTTTGTGCTCTCTTGCTCCTTTCCTCTCCGTACGTTTCCTCTGTCCCATGATTCACAACGTGAAAATACCGAGCAATTTGATAAAATGACACTTTTCCTTGTACTTTGATCCAATGGCACGCCTTTCTTTTTATTAGATTAAATAGCACACTTTTCATTCATAGCTGGATAAAATGGCACAAACTGAGTTTTTCCACCTTTTCCAAGTCTGAGCCCACACGTCATAATACTTTGGACGAATTTGCCCTTCTGTCTGGTCAACCGGTTCGATTGAAACAGAGGAAAGGAGACTATGCCAAAAAAGATCAGAGGAGACGAATGACCCAGAGGAACGATCAAAACAGAGACGAACGATCCCGAGGAGACTCACAGGTTTCCTCCCATCCCGTCTCTCCCTTCATCTCTCTCTCTCTCTATTATATATCTTTCTCTCTCCTTCTAATTCGATTCAATAAGCATGTAAATTAAAGCTAAATTTCTTCAGGACCGGGCATCAATACAAGCTGAATTTCTTCACAGGAAAAAGCATCTGTAGCTTTTAGACAGCTGAATGGGCAATCAAAATTAAAAGCTAAATTCAGGCCAGCGGCATGAGTTTCATCAGGTAGACTGCTAAAGCTAGCACTACAGCGGCGAGCAGCTACAGCCAACTACAACAGCAAGCAGCTACGAACACGTGCTACAGTCAGGACTCGAACATGTCCAGCAAGGGACCTGGACTACGACGCGCTGCAGGGAACTTGAAGTGGCGGCACCCTTCTTCTCCTGCATGGGTGAGGGAGCGGCCGGAGCGTGGTGGACGGCGGCGCCCTTCTTCTCCGACACGCCAAGGGAGCGGTTGGAGTGCGGCGGACAGCAGAGCGTCCTCCACAGGAACGGGCGCGGCGCGGTGAGGTGGTGGCGCCGGGGAGTAGCGGCGAGGATTCATAGTTGTGGGGAAGAAGCACACCGAACCAGTAGCGGCGAGGATTCATAGCTGTGCTTGGCTCCGAACCAGTTGACCAAGAAGAAAGGGCAAAATAGTCCAAAATATTATGACTTGTGTGCCCAGACTTGAAAAAGGAAAAAAGACTCAGTTTGTGTCATTTTATCCAGCTATGAATCAAAAGTGTGCTGTTTAATCCAATAAAAAGAAAGATGTGTCATTGGATCAAAGTACGAGGAAAAGTGTGCCATTTTATGAAGTCTCACTTCAAGTCACCCCTCTGCCACCCCATCCAATCTCACTTCTACCTTAACCCGTCATGGACTCCTTGCACCGTGACTTTGACGCTGCCCCCCCCCCCTTCCCCCTACCATCCATGATGTGCATCCCCTAGCCTCACCCTGCACCTGCAGTCCCTCCCTGCCCAATCCAATCGTTGTTGCACCGCCAAAAAAAAATAGTACAGATGAAACAGCAAAAAAATAATGCTGTTGGGGAGCCTCAAACCACACACCTGCGTCTACACCCAGCTTAATCAAACCAGCAAGCAACCAGCTCACTCATGTTCTGAATTGGAAAGTATTTATAAGTACAAGCCAGTGTTTCCATGGTCCGTGCGCACTTACAGGTGCAGTGTTGCGTGCTTGCTTGAGTTTTTCTTTGAACTGTTGCAAGTCCATTGATTGTTGTATACAAATCCGACACAATTCCAATTATTTTTAGTCCCGTGCGCGGGCTAGTTGTTACTCCCTCTGTTTCTAAATGTATGACGTTTTGGCAGTTAAAATTGAACTGCCAAAACGTCTTATATTTAGGAACAGAGAGTGTATTAATTATGCTGGGTGTGAGGATAAAACTCACACCTGTTAATATCGTATCAAACATAAGGAAAATCTTCTACCTTTCTTGCTAAACTTATAATTGCATGGGGCCAGGGAAATTGCAAGAGATGTCACTAGCCATCCAGGGAGGCCAACCACTAAAAAGTTCTATAGAGCTCAGCATTAACGATATGCCCTTGTTGGCGTAGCTTCAAACCTTGATCAAATAAAGTATAAAGACATTTCTACATCATAAGGACACAGAAAAGCAGACCAAGTTGTGGTAAGAACTCATACATGAGTCTATCACACAAATACGACACCCAAGAGAAACAAAATCCTCTACCTGCTTGACCGACTCGGCGATCTCAGGCCCGATGCCATCACCGGGAAACAGGGTTGCGCGGATAGTCTCCCCAGCCTCCGTGGAAAACGATGCCCCAACATGCCGGCCCGTCGTCCGCGGTAGGACAATCCCCTGAAGCAGCCTTCGGAGTGCCATGTCTCCTCTCCACCACTCTGAAAGGCAAAAACAACAATCAAACCTATACTCCAGATGACTCCAGATATCTACGCAGGCGAGTCGATTCGACCAAGCAGGCATGCATTAATTTCCAAAGACTAGGCAGAATAAGCGCGCATGCATCGCGAATCGATGGATCGACCAACAGAGCACGGAACGCCACGCCCGATGGTCTCCGATCGACTCGGGGATAATTCAGGAACCGCGAAATCGAGAGGAGCGAGATCGGATCGGGTAGAGGGAAAGCGACGGTGAGGAATGTACCGGAAGAAGGAGATTCGCGGGTAGTGTCAACAGCGGCGGCGGCGGGCGGCGGATGGGCTCCGCGGTGAGAGGGGGGAGGGGGCGGGGAGCGGTGGACGAAAGATGGGGATGGGAAAGGGAGAAAAAAGGGTGGCAACTTGCACAGACTCTTGGCCTCCACCCAGGGCCAGGTCTGCGGTTCCTCCTCTTCCCATTTGGCCATCCATCTGGATCTGACGGTCTGCGTTTCCTCGGCCAATATTTGCTTTTTTTTTTCCTCTAATATTTGTGTTGTTGGGTACCCAAGGGCACACGCTGACAGCTGCACGTGAGACTAAACGTGGGAGTCCGACCACAGCCCACTTAGGCCTTGTATAATGGGAGGTGCTTAAGGAAGGTGCTTATAAAAATAAACCAGACTTTTCTTAAGCACCGATGCTTATTTGTACAGGGTAGACGCTTAACTAAGCGTCACTTCTATAGAAATAGGCACCGGTGCTTCAGAAAATCTCGGTTTATTTTTCTAAGCACCCCTCTAAGCATCTCTTATTGTACAAAGTCTTAGTCCCGCCAAGGTTTGGCGGGTGTTAACTAACAACCCACTGAAAAATAGGTTTTGCTCAAAAAAAACTAAAAAATAGGTGGCTTAGCTCGGCATAAGTGAGATTCCACCGAACAAATGTATAACTGATTCCTTTCCACAAACTTAGATAGCGGTTGTTGAGGAGGTAGCTCTCCTGGTCCAAGATCCTAGGCGAGCGGACGGGATTGAGCTCTAGTTTAGCAAGTCGTTGCGACAGCACTCGAGGTGGTCCAGGAGGAGGCGCACCGCCGTCATGGCGTACGCCAAGTGTTCATCAACGTCGGCTGTTGGGGTAGGCCGCCGGGTGACCACCACGTCCAACAACTGGTCGGGTAAGAGAGCAGCGGAGTCCGAGGGTGTTGTTGCGGATGACAAGGCGAGGAAGCGTTGGAGGTCCGTGCGCACGTCATTGAGTTTCCGGACGGCAATGTCCGGCCCCATCCCCGGGAGCAGCGTCAGCATCTCCAGCAGGCGGCTGCGCGCTTCGCGAGAGGCGTCGGTGTCACTCTCCATCGAGAGGAGCCTGGCCATAAGCACGTAGATGCTGGTCTCCAGCGCGAGGGAGAAGATAGGCGGCCGGAGGAGCAGTGTTCGCCGACTGCTAGGTCGGAAGGGCGGCGACTCAACTCGAACCGTACACGAGAGCTCAGCGCGAAGGGGAAGCCGGAGGAGACTGGGTTAGTGGTGTGGTGGGTTCCCAGCGGGCTAAATGGGACAGCCCACTTATTTTTTTCTATTGTCCAACGGGTGCCCACTGAGATGATTAAGTGGGATAGGCTTAATTAGTCCCACTTATGCCCACTTCCACCTGCAACCTGAGTGACACGGTAGACACGAGGAAAAAAGTACTCCTCGTGTTGTAGACATTCGTGAAACTAAAAAACTAAAAAATATTTTTTTGGTAAACTTTGATAAATGTTTTGCATGCTTGCAAAAATTCAGCACGAAATGACATCCGTGAAAGTCATGGCAAAAAAACAAAATCAATGCTCTAAAGATGCTAGTTTTAAAACATTTTGGAGTTCTGTTTTTTTTCCACGACTTCCACGAATGTCATTTCATGGTGAAATTTGGTATGCATACAAAAAAATTGTTAAAGTATATACCACAAAAAAATTCAAATTTTTTTTAAATTTTTTTACTATTTTTCGGTTTTACTGTTCATCTGGGTGCATTTGAGCTCAAGATCAGAATAAGGTTTTTGGTTAACTATGGTGATTACTCACGCCCACTACGAGAAGTAACCGGCGTCTTAACTCTACGTGTTAGCCTTAAATAATGATCAAGTCGCTTCAGTTATTTTCTCTGTGATGCGAAGCATCCCACGATCATCCCCATGGACGCACCTACACCTCCAACAACACCACTTGGACCAATGACAAGAACCCGAGCGAAGGCTATCGAAGATAAGGTGAACTCACTCCTCTCCGAACTACCACTTTCTATGCATGAGACTTGGCTACTACTCAAGCGAAAACCCTATGTGTGATCAGGTGCTTGGAGGAAAGCCATGGATCAACTACACTCAACGGACAAGACGGTGAGGATGCCAAGCTCAATGGACAAGAAGAAGGACTGCTCGAAACTCCTAGGCTCCGGACGACCGGCGAGCTACAGACGCCCGACGACCTCCAGGCACCGGACGACCGGCCCTCTCCGGACGACTGGCACACCCACACCCGAGCCGAATCTACGGATTTCCGAAGCCCTCCGGACGAGCGACGCCCCGGACGTCCGACCGAAGCCCACCCGAGCCGAATCTACGGACGTCTAACGAGCACCGGGCGTCCGGACCCTCGCAAGCCTCCGGACAACCGGTAACTCCCGGACGTCCGATGCCTGTGTGTTGTTTGCGTGTTGGGCCGCAGCCCATGTACCCCTTCGACCTCTAAGACTATATATAGACCTTCTCCTCCTCTTTTCGAGGGTTAGCAAAGGATTAGCTCATATTTCGTGTGAGAGCTTTGCTCATCCACTTGGTTACCTTCTCCTCGGAGATAGCGCCTCCTCAGAGAAGATCCCCCAAGCGGATTCAAGACCCCTTTACGGGAAGAACCTCAAGACCTCCTCACGGAGAAGATAGTGCTACTTGTATCGTCCTTAGTTGACCGTGGATCGTGTGATCTCTTATGTACTCGAGGATCTAGCATATGTGTGACTATTTCTTGTTGGTTTAGTGATTCTCTCGTGTTTCCCCTTGTGTTTCCCCTCGTGTTGTTCGTGTTCATCGCGGGATCCGCTCCCTTTCGTGAAAGATTGGCCCCTAGGGTTCCTACCCTACATCATCTTGGTATCTAGAGCCACGTTGATCACGATTCGGAGCCTCCCCGTTGTGTTTCTAGCCTTGTTTTTGTTGATTTTGTTCCTAATTCGAAAATCCCCACAAAATAGCCCCAAATTTTTTTTGTGATTTGTTGGTGTGATGAAATTTTGTTGGATTTGATCCGTGGATTTGCTTTGCCTTGAGTGGATCTAGTTTTTCCCCTTCGTCTCCACCTTTTCTATCCATGAAATCACCCGGATTCGACGAATTTCGTCCTCCCCATCACGAACCCTAGCTGTTCTTCCCGTGCCCGATTTTCGCCCAGGCATCGGACGTCCGACCGCCTCCGGACGTCCAACGACCGGACGACCGTAAACCCCCGGACATCCGGCGTTCCCTGACGAAACTGAATTTTTTTCAGTTTGGTCTCCACCACCGCCACACCTCCGCATACGCACTCCCACCACCTCTACACCATCACCACTTCCGCATAGCACCACCATTGCTTATCCGTTTCGCCCTTCGTATTGTCTTCCAACATTGTGCTTTAAGAATTTGAGTTGCGGCTCTGTGTCCTATTGTGTTTTGGCTATTTAGGTACGACTCGACATCAACATCACCGCCGATCATCTTCGCCACGGACGCGTCATCGACAACAACTGCTACACCATTTTGACACCATACCGTAAGCGAGAACCATAACATCATCTTGGATGATGCGGAGCATCTTATGGACATCACCATGTCAAGAGTCCGTTTGGCGAGTGACACGTGCGACATCTACTTCACATACCCAAAGGTGAATCATCTCCTTTACACGTGCTCACTTGACCCCTTCGAGGATGGTATACTACTTGTCATCCCTCTCATGTGCATGCATAGGTATTGTCGGAACACTACGGACGACGAGGAGGAGTGCAAGCGCCAAGGAACAACTACACCATCCGCGAGGGAAGCATGGAAGCGACGACGGAAGAAGACGGAGACATCTCCCAGGACCCGGACATCTGGCCCTGGCCCGGACATCCGGCCCCTGAAGATGTCAACAACAGCAGCAGCCCTGCAGCCGAAGTGCTACAGGCCCCGGACATCCGGCGTCAGCCCCAGACATCCGACGCCTCGCCAACACCCGGACATCCGGCCTCGCCCCGGAAATCCGGACAAGCCATTCCAGAGAGCATCGTGACCAGCTCCGTCAGCCCGGACATCCGGCTCCCCGTGAAGCCCCGGACATCCGACCCGACGCCCGGACATCCGGCCCTCCCTGCCTGCGTGCAGTGCTTCTAGGCCGAGGCCCATGTACCCCTTCGCCCCTTAGACTACATATATTTACCCTCCACCTACATTTTAGGGTCAACATTGGTTTGGCTCATTTTAGAGATAGAGCATTGCTCATCCACATCGGATCTACTCCACGAGAGAGACCGCGGCCTCTACGGAGAAGATCCCTTTGGATTCAAGACCTCCTTTTGGAGAAGAACTTCAAGACCTCCTCACGGAGAAGACCGGTTACCGTGTATCGTCCCTAGTTGATTGTGGATCGTGTATCTTACTTTATGTACTCGAGGATCTAGCACATGTGTGATCATTCTTGTTGGTTTTAGTGTTTCTCTCGTGATTCCCCTCATGATTCCCCTCGTGTTCCTCGTGTTCTTCGCGGGATCCGCTCCTTTCGTGAAAGATCGGGCGATTAGGGTTCCACCCTACATCATCTTGGTACCAGAGCCACGTTGATCACGATTTCGGAGCCTCCCCCCTTGTTTTCTAGCCTTCTTTTGTTTGATTTCGTCCTAAATTCGAAAATCCCCACCAAAAATAGCCCCAATTTTTTTGTGATTTGTTGGTTTGACGAAGTTTTGTTGATTTTGATCCATGGATTTGTTTGGTTTCGACTGGATCTAGCATATCCCCAATTTTCCCCCACTTTCCATCAACGAAATCCCATCAATTTTGCCCCCAAATTCATATATTTCCGCCCCCAAATCGAGTTTTGATGTCCCAAACAAGATCTGGAATCGTCGGGCCGGACATCCGGGCCTCAGGTCGGACATCCGGGCCATCGGGCCGGACATCCGGCTCCTGGAGCATAAAACCCGCACGGTTCTGGACATCAGCCCCCGGATATCCGGCCCCCACCCCCGGATGCCCGGCCCCTGACATCTTAGCCACCCCCGTTTCACCGTTTTATCCATAACTAATTCATCCGGAGTCCGTTTTTGACGTTCTTTAGCTCGTTGAAAAGCTCTTGACATCCCCATTCCCACAAAAATACTATCAAAACCATTTGAATCCATAAATTTTTTGGAAGTTTGGCATCTTTGCCTAGGGCTTCCACCACAACCTCCGCATAACCACCACCGACTTCCACAACCTAACCAATTTTGTTCCCCATCCCATTAGTGGTTGCTTGAGGAGTGATTTGAGTCTCCTAAGGTGTCTAGGCTACTTAGGGACGATTGCTTCTTCATCAACCACCACCACCACTACCGCATAGGCTTACCAACCATACACTTCTTCCATACCGACTTAACCCAATTTTGTTAGTGTTGTGAGTTGTGTCTCCTAAGGTGTTTCGGCTACTTAGGGACCGTGCTTTCAACTCCGACACCGTGTATAGTACACCACCTTACCCTCCACTTCCGCATTGCCTACTCGTATAACCCATCATCGCACTTCCACAAAACCACCACAGCATTCCCGCTACCACCATTTGACGTTTGAGATTTTGAGTTCGCGGTTTTTCCGTTTCCTAATGTGTTTCAGCTACTTAGGGACGAGTCTCCATCATCTTGGTATCTCCATCAAGATCACCGCCACTCATCATCGCCAAGGACGGTAACCTCCATATCATCTTGGTATCGTGGTATCCCTCCATTGTATATTCCCTTGCAATTGCATTGATAACCCCTAGCCCATTTTGCGTCACTTGCCTATCGAGACTAGCCATTTGAGTATTGCCGGCAACGTTACTTGTGCACATTAGTGATCTACACCATACATTGCATACATACCATATCATATCGGTATCATATCATCCCTTGTGCCTCAAGTTTGTTCCCGCATATACACAATCGCTATCTTGGTTTGTGCATTTCGCAAAGTGGCCATAGACAAAAAAAAGAATAAAGCTTTTAAGCAAAAGAGAAAGAGCAAAGAAGCTTGTAAGCAAGTGCCATAGCATCATACCACATTGCATATAAGATTGTCATATCCGATCATCTTGGATCATACCACCGGAACATCATACATATATAGCATACTTGGGATAGAAAGTCGATACATTTTGCATCTTATAGGTTGTGCACAAGTGTCGTATCCGCCTATAGAGCAATCGTGCTAGCGTCTCTCTTGAGTTGTGCAACACGAGTGTTTTCCGTGGATTCCACATTTTATGCTCATTCCTTGGTTGCACGACCCCATTTATCTATCCGTGTGTGTGTTTCCGTGTGCCATTCATTGCTATTGGTCTACTTGTCACACTTGCGAATTTGTGAATATCTTTCAACATTATTGACTCTTGCTAACATTTTACATTAAATTTTTGTGCCACTATCCTCACCGAGCTCCACCATAAGCCTTATTTGTGTAGGTGTGAGAAACCGACAAGAATTGGTACCAATTGTGCTATTTCCTTGTCCACATTGGAGTGATCATTGATCCACCTTCAACTTCGGTCAAGGTACATTTGGTATTCGTTCTTCTCTTTCTCCCACTCATATTTGCTCGAGTCTTGTGATGGATAGGCAAGGCATTTCATCTTCGGTCTACAACAACAATGACGAGCTCGATGCCACGAACAACTCCAACGACGCCAAGATGCAAGCTCAAATGGAGGAGATCAAAGCCCTCATCATGTCCTACAAGCGATCTTCCTCATCTTCGAGAAGACGCTCAAGAGCACATGTCTCCGAGCTACCATCTCCGGCAAGGTCACATCGGCATCGACACCATCACCACCATGAACGTGAAGGTCAAGAGCTCAACACCAACAACCGCTCAATGACTTCACCATCTCCCTTGGCATCTTCGCCAAGCGACTTCAAGGCATGTTTGCCTTCGGATATACGGCATCTTCGCCAACAAGCACCTCAAGACTACGCTCAAGAGAAGCTCCACAAGCTCAAGTCCGTGACTTCCACTAGCTACTACGACCTCGACACCGACCATGAGATTCCTTTCTATGGGACTCTAGAACCTGAGGAGTATCTCGAGTGGGAGCGTTTGATGGACGACTACCTCAAGCTACATCAAGTTCCTCCCGAAGATCAAGTGAAGTGCGCCACAAGGAACTTCCGCGACTACGCGTCCACATGGTGGCTTCACGCACCTTTGGAGACCTACGACATGAGTTGGCCCAAGACGAAGAGAGCTTTGCGGTGAGAGTTTGTGCCTCCAACCTACACGGAAAAACTTCAACGCCAATTGGAGAACACCATCCAAGGATCCAAGTCCATCGACGAGTACTTCAAGGAGATGAAGATTGCCTTGCGACGAGCCGGCGTGGATGACCCCATTTCGATGAAGTTCCACTTCATGATGGGATTGCACAACGACATCTCCAAGACGATCTTCCTCGAGAACTACAAGTACCTCGACGACAACTACATTGGTGCTCTCAAGGCGGAACAAGAACTCATGAAGGCCAAAGCTTCTCCACCCCAAGCTCACTTCGCGATGACCAAGCTCCATGAATACGAGCATGAGGATAGTACCACCAAGATGTCCAAGCCCGACGAGCTCCAAGACAATGCTCCCAAGTTCGACTTCACCGCCATCCCTCTTTGTGGCATTGATGATGCCGAGTCCTCCGTGACTCTTTTTCAAGACGGTGCAGTGATGAGTACGACTACTGAGACCCTCAAGGACCAAGCTTTGGAGGCGAGCGACAAGGTGGCGAGCAAGGATGATGTTTCCATCTTAGGAGGCGAGAGTGATGATGTGCCATCTTCGGCCTTCATCCACGGTGACAACAACGAGATGGTTGAGCATGTGATTTTCCCTTCGACCACGGCGACATATGATGACTTGAGTGACTTGTGCCACCATATTGAGAGTGAGAGTAACTTCACCACTAGCCCCATATATGTGTTGCCACAATTCCCATGTGAGGAGAGCCACAACCCCCATCATTTGAGTGAGATGAGTGACTCCACCATATGTGAGATTGAGTGCACCTACCTTGAGGGAGTGAGTGAACCACCACATAGAGAGAGTGAGATAGTTGGTAGGTCATGTGAGGCCACTTTCAACACTAACGACTTGACCTCTACCTCTATTATGTCTTCTCATTTGGTGCTAGGTCCCATCTATGATGACGCGCCGATTCGTGATGACTTCGTCCTCCCTTTGGACAAGACGATGGCCATGGTGGAATATGATGCACCCCCCACATGGTTCCATCAAGATGATGATATTGACCACCATTTGGTCATTCCCACCTCACCTACACCACTTGAGTGGAATGAAAACGGTAACATAGGTGACGGTGATGCTCTAGTCCCACTAGTGGACATTCTTGACATTGATTGCTTGCATGATGTTGATCAACCTATTTCCATGCTTCATGCTAGTGTGACTTCCCCATGCGATGATTTACCCATTTATGATGAGTATGATGATTGCCATGTGGAGTCTATTAGTTGTGATGCCATGTTACATAGGATTTCTTATGATCATTCTTTAGGTCACATCATGTTTGACAATCCGCTTGACTTGTCATATGCTATGCATGAGATCCATCATATGTCATATTTGCAATCTCATCGTAGTGACTATGCATTGGCCATTAAAATGAACCCAATTTGCACATATGGCATAGATGACAAGCCCATGGTTATTGGCATTTGTTTTTCTTGTAATGATATTGATATGCTCACTTTGCATCATTTATCTCATATGCCATGCCATGACCACCTAGCTTCGGATATGCATTGTTTTGGATGTTGTCCATTTTCTCCATGTGATGTTTACAATATTGCTCATGAGGAGAACCCCATAGTTTCCTCATACATTTTAGGAGATTTTGATTCATCCCATTCATTGCATGATCCCAATACTTGTGTGCACCATATGCTTCCCATGAATAAACATGCTATTGATGTGCCATATACTTGCATTCTCAATTTGTGTCCCCATCGTGTTATACACAATAACTATTCTTTCATGATGGATGACATGTTCTTATACCATGCATCAAATTTCTTTGAGCGACACTTATCTTCTGCTAACTTTCACGTACACATACACATCATGATGGATGATGTGTACATTTACCACACACACAATTTCTTTCGTTTGTGTCTCTTTTGTGTAGGTACCCATGAATTCTTGTCAACCTCACAATACCACGAGTTGACAAAACAAGCTCTAGAGAGCAACGATGACTTGGGATCCCATGGAATGTCTTTCCCACCGCTCTCTTCACGCAAAGACTTCGCGAATTTCTTCTACATGACCCTCACTTGGCTATGGGTTATTGTCCATTATATATCCTTTGCCCATCTTGCCATGTTCACTTTGCATGATATGTTCATTAATATGCCTTTGCCATGCATTCGTGACCCATGCTTTGCATTACACATGATGATTGATTCTCATACTAGTATGTGTATTTGCAAGCTTGGTGGAGATATTGCTTGTTATTGCCATGTTTGCTTTGTGCCCCATGCCTATGATTATACTATGATCTTGCTTTGTGTTCGTGCTTGCGACATGTCATGTGCATTGCCTATGGCAATTATTTACTCACATGACATCATTGCCATGATTTCCTCTAGTGTGTTGCATCTTCGCTCCACTAGTTTGCACGACATGATTGTTATTGCTTCTTGTCATATATCTCCATATGTTGCCTCTCTCATGCTAGATTATTTTCCATGTATTGAGTGCAACGATGCATTTCACCTTGCTCATGAGATTGCCCCCATAGCATTCTCAAATCTATTTGGAGATTTTGACATATTCCTTGTGAAGCATGTTTGTCTTACCTCTTTGCACCATATACCTAGTGCCATGAATATTGCCATTGTTGCATCATATCATTCACGCACTTGTGCTTCTAATGTTTATGTGCAAGAGAAGAGAACCATCATGATGGATGATGTGTTTATCTACCATGCGCATACGTTCTTTCTTATGTTGTGTGCATGTGTAGGATACTTGAACTTTGTGTCAACTTCCACGTCACGTGAGTTGACAATCCGAGCTCTTGAGAGCGAACCACCTTCTACCACGACGATTCTATGTCGCACTTGCTTGTACTTCCGTGTTGTGAAGGACGCTCAAGGACACGCCTACAAGGTGACATCTTTCTTGAGCATGAATATGACGGATCATTCTACTTGTGTTGCTTGCACCATGAGACTTCTTGTTCATATTGGACCACTTGATTGCTCACATGTTAGAGATCTTGCTTCGACTTGTCATTCCACCATTCCATGCATTATGATATATATGCCTTGTGTGTTGCATCCAATTCTTGGATTACTTGCTCCTATCACATGTTTGGTTGCAACAATGTCATCACTTCACATATGCCATGTCCCATTGATTGCTACATGCTTGACTTGATTGCCTCACACATGATGAACACTTGCTCTTTCTATTGTGTTGAGTGCCACACTATATTCACTACACCCTATGCACATTATGCTTGGATTTTCTTGCACTTAACCCATGTGTTTAGACACTTCATTTTATTTGGTGTTGTGAATGATTCTTATGCCTACCATAGACCTTTCATTGAGCAATTTGTGAATGTTTGCTATGAGCTTGAGGTAGATGCTTGTTCACTTGTCCAACATATTTGCATCACTACCTCACATTTACATGCTTGTCCCCATGATATCCATGATTATGCTCAATTGATATGCTTATATGCCATGTCACAATCCTTTGTCAAACCACATGCTTTGCATGATGACGACACTTGTTTGGTGATTCACCTCTTGAATGCTTGGTTTTGCACTAACGCTAACCACATTTGTTTTTCCAAGTGTTTGTTGTCTTTGCTCCTTTTGAAGGAATCCCAAGATGGTGCGACATTGGAGAGTGCCCATTTCGAGCTTCAAGATGACGAGAACTTGGTGATCGACCACTCCTACACGGCGACACCATCTCTTTCCCATGGTGATTTGGATTTCGATCCGAGGTCGGATCTTTCTCAAGGGAGGGGAAATGATGCGGAGCATCCTATGGACATCACCATGTCAAGAGTCCGTTTGGCGAGTGACACGTGCGACATCTACTTCACATACCCAAAGGTGAATCATCTCCTTTACACGTGCTCACTTGACCCCTTCGAGGATGGTATACTACTTGACACCCCTCTCGTGTGCATGCATAGGTATTGTCAGAACACTACGGACGACGAGGAGGAGTGCAAGCGCCAAGGAACAACTACACCATCTGCGAGGGAAGCATGGAAGCAACAACAGAAGAAGACGGAGACATCTCCCAGGACCCGAACATCTGGCCCTGGCCCGGACATCCGGCCCGTGAAGATGTCAACAACAGCAGCAGCCCTGCAGCCGAAGTGCTAGAGGCCCCGGACATCCGGCGTCAGCCCCAGACATCTGGCGCCTCGCCAACACCCGGACATCCGGCCTCGCCCCGGAAATCCGGACAAGCCATTCCAGAGAGCATCGTGACCAGCTCCGTCAGCCTGGACATCCGGCCTGCCAGCCCGGACATCCGGCCTGCCAGCCCAGACATCCGGCTCCCCGTGAAGCCCCGGACATCCGGCCCGACGCCCGGACATCCGGCCCTCCCTTCCCGCGTGCAGTGCTTTTGGGCCGAGGCCCATGTACCCCTTCACCCCTTAGACCATATATACTTCCCCTCCACCTACGTTTTAGGGTCAGCATTGGTTTAGCTCATTTTAGAGATAGAGCATTGCTCATACACATCGGTTCTACTCCACAGAGAGACCGCGGCCTCTACGGAGAAGATCCCTTTGGATTCAAGACCTCCTTTTGGAGAAGAACTTCAAGACCTCCTCACGGAGAAGACCAGTTACCGTGTATCGTCCCTAGTTGATTATGGATCGTGGATCTTACTTTATGTACTCGAGGATCTAGCACATGTGTGATCATTCTTGTTGGTTTTAGTGTTTCTCTCGTGTTTCCCCTCGTGATTCCCCTTGTGATTCCCCTCGTTTTCCCCTCGTGTTCCTCGTGTTCTTCGTGGGATCCGCTCCTTTCGTGAAAGATCGGGCGATTAGGGTTCCACCCTACATCAGTATTGGATACATCATTCTTGCCATTACATTGATAGCCATCATAGCCTTACTCCTTTGCGTCGCTTACCCATCGAGACTAGCCTTTGAGTACTGTCGGCAACGTGACTTGTGCACATTAGTGGTCTTACTTCCCATAGCATACATACATCATTGGTGCATATCTTGGTATCATCTCTTGTGTAACAAGGTTTTCATCGCATACACAATTGTTATCTTGGTTCGTGAAGCATTGCATGAGAAAAGAGCTGAAACAACAAAGAGCCAAACAAGCTTTTAAGCAAAAGGGAATGATAAGCAAAGAGCTTTTAAGCAAGAACCATAGCATCATACAACATTAATATTGTCATACTAGATCATCTTGGATCATATCATCGAAACACCATACATAGAGCATACTTGGGATAGAATTCGTTGCATTTTTGCTTAGTAGGTTGTGCACAAGTCTTCGTATCCGCCTGTTGTGCAATCGTACTAGCGTCTCTCTAGTGTTTTGCAACAAGAGCATTTTCGTGGATTCCACATTTTGGCTCATCCCTGGTTGCATGACCCCACTTATCTCTTTACGTGTGTGTTTCTGTGTACCGTATATTGCTTGGTCTACTTGTTGCATTGCAAACTTGCGAATATTTTCCAACATTATTGAAGCTCACTAACAATTGCATAAATTTTTGTGCCACCATCCTAACCAAGCTCCACCATAAGCTTTTACTTGTGTAGGTGTGAGAAACCGACAAGAATTGGTACCAATTGTGCTATTTCCTTGTTCCACATTGGAGTGATCATTGATCCACCTTCAACTTCGGTCAAGGTACATTTGGTATACGTTCTTCTCTTTATACAACTCACACATTTCTCTTGGAATGATGGATAGGCCAAGTACTTCTACCAACCCACTCTTCATCGGGCAAGACGACGACATGAACTCCTACGTCACCAAGAGCCACCTCTTTGGTGCACAACGTGCTTTGCATCAAGAGCAACAAGCAATGAGTGAACGCATCGACAATCTCGCCACCGACTTGCGACTCTCCGAGCAACGTACAAGAGACTACTTTGACCACAAGCTCGACAGTCACAAGCAAGAGAACGATGCAAGAATGGATGAGATTCGTGCTTTGTTGCTCAACCGCTCTTCTCCCACTTCATCCTCATCAAGACGGAGACGCTCAAGTCGACACTCCAACTTCATCCTCTCCGGCTCAAGTACACCGACATCGAACACTCGTCGACGTGCTGCGCGCAACGATCATCAAGCAAGCCTCAATCCTCTAGGCGACACCGACTCTCAAGAGCACCGACACCGTCAAAACCAAGCTACCTTTGCGCAAGCATGAGAACAACAACGACAACGCCAACACGAAGAGGAAGAGCAAGCGCGTCTACACCAAGATGCACAAGATGCCGAGGCACAATGCCAAGAACAACAACTCCGTGAAGCTTAAGCACTTGAGGTGCAACGTGCCCTTCGAGATTCAAGTCACGCCGTTGCCACACGCAATCACCATCGGCGTGAACAAGAAGAAGCACTTCGCAAAGAAGTTCAAGAGAGGATTTACCAATCACGTGTGCATCGTCAAGTTCCTCAAGTTTTCCCTCGAGTTTGACAAGCCCCTCCACAAGCTCCATAAGAACCCCAAGTTCACCAAGAGCATGAAGACAATGGAAATCCTCCACGACAAGAGCAACACGAGGTTGAAAACCCTCCTCACCAAGAGCAACACGAGTTTGCCAATCCTCAACAACATGGGCGTCATCATCCCCGACCCCAACACAATGAAGAGCAACGCTACGGCAAGCTAAAGTTCACCATGCCCAAGTTCAATGGAAGCAACAATCCCGAAGAGTACCTTTCATGGGCATTGAAGGTGGACAAAATCTTCCGCTTGCACAACTATAAAGAAGAGAAGAAGATCGCGATGGCATACCTTGAGTTCCAAGACTATCTCCTCATTTGGTGGGAACAAGTTATCGAGCGCCGTGAGGCAAGAGGTGAACCACCCATCACTACTTGGGCACAAATGAAGGATGTCATGAGAGCATGCTTCGTGCCTACCTACTACAACTGTGACCTCTTCAAGAAACTCCAACTACTCAAGAACGGAACCAAGAGCATTGAAGAGTACTACAAGGAGATGGAGATTGCAATGATACGAGCCAATGTCATGGAAGATGATGAGCAAACTATGGCACGTTTCTTGAATGGACTCAATCATCCCATCATGAAGATCGCCGACTTCCAACCATACTCGAACCTCATCGAGCTAGTGCATCAAGCTACCAAAGCGGAACGTCAAGTGCAAGAAGACTTCAAGTATGCCAAGTTCTCATCCAAGTCATACGGCTTCTCCAACACCCAAGATTCAACGACTCCAACACCTTCTACATCAACAAAGCCTTCTACAAGCAACGTCGACAAGTCGAGTTACAAGAAAGCTTCATCAACCCCAAGTCATTCTCCTACAACGAGCAACTTCAAGCCGAGAGCTTCATCGTCATCTACCCCAACCGATGAGACCGTCAAGACAAGTTCCTTCAAATGCTTCACATGCGGAGGCCGAGGCCACAAGTCATTTGAGTGCACCAACAAGCGAACCATGATCCTCAACGACGATGGTACATACGACTCCATGAGCGAAGGAGAAACGGAATCACTTGAGCAAGTCGCCATGCACCGGCAAGTGAACGATGAAGAGGAACAAGTCCTTTGTGATGAAGATTCAAGTCCCGCTCTTGTTGTCTCCAAGGTCTTGACCCTTCAACATCACAAAGAAGAAGACCAAAGATGCCATATCTTTTGTACCAAGGCCGGCATCAATGGAAGGTTCGTCAAGGTCATCATCGATGGAGGGAGTTGTCATAACTTAGCAAATGAAGAACTTTGCTCCAAGCTCCAATTGCCCAAGACGAAGCACCCACATTCCTACAAAGTTCAACGGCTTAGCGACTCCGGCACTATCCAAGTTGAGCATCGAGTACAAGTCTCCTTCAAAATTGGCGCCTACGAAGACACTTTGGAGTGTGGTGTCGTTCCAATGACAGTTTGCCACCTTCTTCTTGGACGCACATGGCAATTTGATAGAGGTGTCATCCGCAACGGCTGAATGAACCACTACATCTTCAAGATGAAAGGAAAGGAGTACGTACTTCACCCTATGTCTCCAAACCAAGTGATCACCGACAAGCAAGCCACCCATCGTGGAGAGAATAGTGAGAGAGCGAGCCACCAAAAAGAGAGTGAGCGCCACAAGCCCAAATCGAGTGCCTCCACGATGAGCGAAAAGAAAAACCTAGTTCTATTTGCCACCAAAAGTGAGATACGAGGAGTATGTGAGAACCCATATAGTGTCCTACACCATGTCCTTTTGTGCAAGGACGACGCACCAAAAGCTAACAACTCTCACGCTCTACCTTTAGTGTTGTCTCCTCTTTTGCAGGAATTCCAAGATGTTTTCCCCGACGAGCTACCTCCGGGACTACCTCCACTACGAGGCATCGAGCACCGCATCGACCTCATCCCCGGAGCACCTCTTCTGAACAAAGCTCCCTACCGCGCCAACCCCAAAGAAACCAAAGGAATACAAAGGCAAGTAAAGCATCTCATAGACCATGGACATGTGCGTGAAAGTTTGAGTCCTTGTGCCGTTTCGGCCATTCTTGTGCCAAAACGAGACAGTAGCTTTCACATGTGCTCCGGTTGTAGACCTATAAATGCTATCACCGTCCGATATAGGTATCCCATTCCATGCCTTGATGATATGCTTGATGAACTTAGCGGTGCCACTGTATTTTCCAAAATTGATCTTAAAAGTGGTTACTATCAAATCCGCATACAAGAGGGTGATGAATGGAAAACCACTTTCAAAACAAAGTTTGGTTTGTATGAGTGGTTAGTCATGCCTATGGGTTTATCGGAAGCACCGGGTACTTTCATGCGTCTTATGAATCATGTCTTTCACCCTTACATTGGTGAGTTTGTTGTGGTCTACTTCGATGATATCCTTGTTTATAGCAAATCTCTTAAAGATCATGTCACCCATGTTCGAACCATTTTGCAAACTCTTCGAAAAGAGCGTCTCTGTGCTAACATGGAAAAGTGCCTTTTTGGCGTTGATAAGCTCGTTTTCTTGGGTTTTGTTGTTTCCTCTAAGGGTGTTCATGTTGATGACTCTAAGATCAATGCTATTAAAACTTGGCCCTAGCCAACCAAGTTGCAACAAGTGCGTAGTTTCCTTGGTTTAGCCGGTTTATACCGTAGATTCGTGAAGGACTTTAGCACCATTGCTTCACCTTTGCATGCTTTGAGCAAGGAAATGTGCCTTTTGTTTGGGGACCATCCCAAGATACCGCTTTCAATGAGATTAAGAATTTTCTTACTCATGCTCCCGTGCTTGCATTACCCAACTTTGACAATCCCTTTGAGATTCATTTTGATGCTAGTGGTAATGGAATAGGAGGTGTGTTAACGCAAGAGAAACGCCCCATAGCTTACTTTAGTGAGAAACTTTCCGGAGCGCAACTCAATTACCCCATCTATGACAAAGAGTTATATGCTTTAGTGCGAGTTTTGCATGAATGGGAACACTATCTTCTCCCTCATGAATTTATCATTCATACCGATCATGAAACGCTTAAATACCTTAAGGGTCAAACCAAGTTGAACAAGCGTCATGCTAAGTGGAGTGAATTCATTGAGTCTTTTCCTTATGTCATCAAGTACATCAAAGGTAAGGAAAATGTTGTGGCAGATGCACTTTCCCGTATATGCATGCTTGTTACTCAACTTGCATTGGATGTCATTGGCTTTGAGCACATAAAAGACTTGTATGAGCATGATCCTACTTTTGCTATTCCTTATGCCAAATGTTTGACGCATACCTCTTGGGAACGCTATTACATCAAATATGGATATCTTATGAGAGCTAACAAGCTTTGCATCCCCGAGTCTTCTCTCTGTTTGTTGCTTTTGCAGGAATCTCATGGAGGAGGACTAATGGGATATTTTGGACGCGACAAGACTTTCGCCACGCTCTCCAAGAACTACTGTTGGCCCAAGATGTTTCGCGACGTCAAGCGCTTCACCAACCGATGCTCTACATGTCGCAAAGCTAAGTCTAAAGCTCACTCCCATGGCCTTTACATGCCTCTCCCAATTCCATATCAACCATGGCAAGACATGAGCATGGAGTTTGTACTTGGATTGCCTAGGACTCGAAATGGAAAGGATTCGGTATTTGTTGTTGTGGACCGATTTTCTAAGTTGGCACATTTCATTCCTTGCAACAAGATAGACGATGCTTCACATGTTGCCAATCTCTTTTGTAGGGAAATATTACGTCTACATGGAATGCCAAAGACGATTGTCTCGGACCGCGACGTCAAGTTCCTAAGCTACTTTTGGAAGACCCTATGCGCCAAGCTCGGAATCAAGCTACTGTTCTCCACGGCATACCATCCACAAATCGACGGCCAAACGGAGGTGACCAACCGCACACTCTCCGCTATACTTCGCGTGCTCATCAAGAAGAACATCAAGGAGTGGGAGGAGTGTCTACCCATCGCTGAGTTCGCCTACAACCATGCAAGACACTCAACAACCGGCAAGTCCCCCTTCAAGGTCGTCTATGGATTCAACCCATTGTCACCATTGGACATTCTTCCTCTACCACTCCAAAAGCGCATCAATATGGACGCAAGTGCACGTGTGAATCATCTCAAGAAGGTGCATGAAGATACAAGGCACACCATCGAGCGCCAAGTACAACGACTTGCGACCAAGCTCAACATCAACAAGCAACCCATGGTATTCAACATTGGTGATCTTGTGTGGCTACACCTTCGTAAAGACCGCTTCCCCACCGAACGCAAGTCCAAACTTCTACCAAGAGTGGATGGATACTTCAAGGTGCTTGCACGCTACAACAGCAACGCTTACAAGATCGACCTCCTGCGCGACAAGTACAACGTGAGCGACATCTTCAATGTCAAGGACCTCTCTCCCTACCATGGTGATGAAGAATTTGATCCAAGGTCGGATCTTTCCCAAGGGAGGGGGGATGATGCGGAGCATCCCACGATCATCCCCATGGACGCACCTACACCTACAACAACACCACTTGGACCAATGACAAGAGCCCGAGCGAAGGCTATCGAAGATAACGTGAACTCACTCCTCTCCGAACTACCACTTTCTATGCATGAGACTTGGCTACTACTCAAGCGAAAACCCTATGTGTGATCAGGTGCTTGGAGGAAAGCCATGGATCAACTACACTCAACGGACAAGACGGTGAGGATGCCAAGCTCAATGGACAAGAAGAAGGACTGCTCGAAACTCCCAGGCTCCATACGACCGGCGAGCTACGGACGTCCGACGGCCTCCAGGCACCGGACGACCGACACACCCACACCCGAGCCGAATCTACGGATTTCCGAAGCCCTCCGGACGAGCGACGCCCCGGATGTCCGACCCTGACCAGACGTCCGACCGAATCCCACTCGAGCCGAATCTACGGACGTCCGACGAGCATCGGACGTCTGGACCCTCGCGAGCCTCCAGACGACCGGTAACTCCCGGACGTCTGACACATGTGTGCTGTTTGCATGTTGGGTCGTAGCCCATGTAAAGGAAAAGTAGATCGCAAGCAAATATATGAGGAAGAAGACCCGCGGGCCGTAGGTTTCACTAGTGGCTTCTCTCGAGAAAAATAGCAAATGGCGGGTAAACAAATTACTGTTGGGCAATTGATAGAACCTCAAATAATAATGACGATATCCATGCAATGATCATTACATAGGCATCACGTCCAAGATTAGTAGACTGTCGCCTGCCTGCATCTACTACTATTACTCCACACATCGACCACTATCCAATATGCATCTAGTGTATTAAGTTTATGGAAAAATGGAGTAATGCAATAAGAACGATGACATGATGTAGAAAAGATCCGTTTATCTATTGCGTAGATATAGATCCCGTCTTTTTTATCCTTAGTAGCAACGATACATACGTGTCGGTTCCCTTTTCTGTCACTATGATCAAGCACCGTAAGATCGAACCCACTACCGGGCACCTCTTCCCATTGCAAGATAAATAGATCAAGTTGGCCAAACAAAACCCAAATATTGGAGAAGAAATACGAGGCTATAAGAGATCGTGCATATAAGAGATCAAAGAAACTCAAATAACTTTCATGGATATAAAAAGATATGACTGATCATAGACTCAAAGTTCATCAGATCCCAACAAACACACCGCAAAAAGAGTTACATCATATGGATCTCCAAGAGACCATTGTATTGAGAATCAAGAGAGAGAGAGAGAGAGAGATGAAGCCATCAAGCTACTAACTACGGACCTGAAGGTCTACAAAGAACTACTCAAGCATCATCGGAGAGGCACCAATGGAGGTGGTGAACCCCATCCAAGATGGTGTCTATATTGGATCTGGTGGTTCTTGACTCTGTGGCGGTTGGATGAATATTTCGTCGACTCCCCTAGGGTTTGGGGAATATTTGGGTATTTATAGAGAAAAGGGGCGGTCTGGGGGGCACCCGAGGTGGGCACAACCCACCAGGGCGCGCCCGGGCCTCCTGGCGCGATCTGGTGTGTTGTCCCCTCCTCGGGACTCCACCAGGTGCTACCAGGGCTCAACTTGTTCCTTCCGGTCCATAAAAAATCTCTATAAAGTTTTGTGGCATTTGGACTCCGTTTGATATTGATTTTCTACGATGTAAAAAACACGGAAAAAACAGGAACTGGCACTTGGCACTATGTCAATAGGTTAGTACCAACAAATGATATAAAATGACCATAAAATGATTATAAAACATCCAAGATTGATAATATAACAACATGAAACAATCAAAAAATATAGATACATTGGAGACGTATCAGCATCCCCAAGCTTAACTCCTACTCGTCCTCGAGCATTAAGTGAAAAAAAACCAGAATTTTTGATGTGGAGTGTTGTTTAACATGTCATATCATATTATTTTCTTTATAGCATGTACAATTGGACTTTTTATGTGGTTTAAAGCAATAGTCTAGTGTTGACATAATATTTTAGATACTCAAGCATATCAACAAGCAACCATGTCTTTCAAAATATCAATGCTAAAATAAGATATCCCTACAAAATCATATAGTCTTGTCATGCTCTGTCTTCCTAACACAAAGTATTTATCATGCACAACCCCGATGACAAGCCGAGCAATTGGTTCATACTTTTTAACGCGCTTCAGCTTTTTCAACTCTTACGCAATACATGAGCGCAAGCCATGGATATAACACTATGGGTGGAATAGAGTATAATGATAGGGGCAAATATAGAGAAGACAAAAAAGTAAGGAAGTGTCACATCGATGCGGCTAACCAACGGGTTATGGAGATGCCCATCAATCGATATCAACATGAGGAGTAGGGATTGCCATGCAACGAATGCACCAAGAGCTATAAGTGTATGAAAGCTCAATATGAAAACTAAGTGGGTGTGCAACTAATCCTATAATGAAAAATTCCCACTGGTATATGGAAGTGACAACATAGGAGACTCTCCATATGAAAAACATGGTGCTACTTTGAAGGACAAGTGTGGTAAAGGATACTAGCAATGCCCCTTCTCTCTTTGTTTATTAATTTTTCCCTCTTTTTTTCCTTTTTTTTCTTTTTTTTCTTTTTTTCTTTTTTTCTTTTTTTCTTTTTTTCTTTTTTTCTTTTTTTCTTTTTTTCTTCTCCTCTCATTGTCCGGAGTCTCATCCCAACTTATGGGGGAATCATAGTCTCCATCATACTTTCCTCACTGGGGCACTGCTCTAAAAACGAATAATGATGATCATCACACTTCTTTTTAACTTATAACTCAAAAGAAACAAAAATTACAACTCGATGCCTATGACAAGTATGACTATATATGAATGCCTCTGGCAATGATCTAGCGTAACATGTATGAAAAATGATGAATGGTGGCTGAGCCACAAACACTATGTTAGCTATATGATCAGGCAAAGCAATATGATAATGAATGCTCAAGTCATCAAACGAAAACGGTGGAAGTTGCATGGAAATATATCTCGGAATGGCCATGGAAAAGCCATAATAGGTAGGTATGGTGGTTGTTTTAAGGAAGATATAATGAGGCTTATGTGTGATAGAGCGTATCATATCACGGGGTTTGGATGCACCTGCGAAGTTTGCACCACGTCTCAATGTGAGAAAGGGCAATGCACGGTACCGTAGAGGCTAGCAAATTGCGAAAAGGTAAGAGTGCGTATAATCCATGGACTCACATTAGTAAAAAAGAACTCATATACTTATTGCAAAAGTTTATTAGCCCTCGAAGCAAAGTACTACTACGCATGCCCCTAGGGGGGTAGATTGGTAGGAAAAGACCATCGCTCATCCCCGACCGCCACTCATAAGGAAGACAATCAAAAATAAATCATGCTCCAACATCATAGCATAATGAGAGATGATACATCACCGTCGTATCTACTTTTCCAAACACTTTTGCCCTTGTTTTGGACTCTAACTTGCATGATTTGGATGGAACTAACTCGGATTGACGCTGTTTTCAGCAGAATTGCCATGGTGTTATTTATGTGCAGAAACAAAAGTTCTCGGAATGACCTGAAACTTCACGGAACGTCTTTTTGGAAATAATAAGAAAATCCTTGCCAAAGATGAAGACCAGGGGGCCCACACCCTAGCCATGAGGGTGGGCGCCGCCCCCCTACCTCGTGGGCCCCCTGGAGCTCCTCCGACCTCAACTCCAACTCTATAAATTTGCTTTCGGGGAGAAAAAATAGGAGAGAAGGATTCATCGCGTTTTACGATACAGAGCCACCGCCAAGCCCCAAACTCTCTCGAGAGGGCTGATCTGGAGTCCGTTCAGGGCTCCAGAGAGGGGAATCCGTCGCCGTCATCATCAACCATCCTCCATCACTATTTTCATGATGCTCACCGCCGTGCGTGAGTAATTCCATCATAGGCTTGCTGGACGGTAATGGGTTGGATGAGATTTATCATGTAATCGAGTTAGTTTTGTTAGGGTTTGATCCCTAGTATCCATTATGTTCTGAGATTGATGTTGCTATGACTTTGCTATGCTTAATGCTTGTCACTAAGGCCTGAGTGCCATGATTTCAGATCTAAACCTATTATGTTTTCATGAATATATGTGAGTTCTTGATCCTATCTTGCAAGTCTATAGTCACCTACTATGTGTTATGATCCGGCAACCCTGAAGTGACAATAATCGGGACCACTCCCAGTGATGACCGTAGTTTGAGGAGTTCGTGTATTCACTATGTGTTAATGCTTTGGTCCGGTACTCTATTAAAAGGAGGCCTTAATATCCCTTAGTTTCCGCTAGGACCCCGCTGCGACGGGAGGGTAGGACAAAAGATGACATGCAAATTCTTTTCCATAAGCACGTATGACTATATTCAGAATGCATGCCTACATTACATTGATGAATTGGAGCTAGTTCTGTGTCACCCTAGGTGATGACTGTTGCATGATGAACCGCATCCGGCATAATTCTCTATCACCGATCCATTGCCTACGAGCTTTCCATATATTGTTCTCCGCTTATTTACTTTTCCGTTGCTACTGTTACAATCACTACAAAATACCAAAAACATTACTTTTGCTAGCGTTACTTTTGTTATCGTTACTACTGCTATCATACTACTTTGCTACTAAATACTTTGCTGCAGATATTAAGTTTCCAGGTGTGGTTGAATTGACAACTCAACTGCTAATACTTGAGAATATTCTTTGGCTCCCCTTGTGTCGAATCAATAAATTTGGGTTGAATACTCTACCCTTGAAAACTGTTGCGATCCCCTATACTTGTGGGTTATCAAGAGACTATACGTGCATGCCTCGGGAATCACAAACCTTAACACCAATATTCCGACTAGAGCATAATTACTCATCAACATAACTCACATATCACATCATCATATCTCAAAACTTTTACTAGGAATCAAGTTTATTTTGTTCAATGATCTTCATTACATTTTTCTTTTATTTATCCTTCTTGGATATCTATCACTTTGGGACTAATTTTCATGTGTTGCTTTTCATAAGCTCAAACAAATATAAGTGAAGATCATGAGCATAATATTTCTTTCTCTCAAAATAATTAACTGAATTAAGACAAATTTTCTTCAAAATTTTACTAACTCTCAAATAAATCTAAGTGAAGCAAGAGAGCATTTCTTCAAAAATACTAAGCACACCGTGCTAAAAAAGATATAAGTGAAGCACTAGAGCAAGTCCTAGCTCATAAAAGATTTAAGTGAAGCATAGAGAGCTATTCTAACAAATCATGAAATAATTTTGGCTCTCTCAAATAGGTGTGTCCAGCAAGGATTGTTGACTTAAAACACAAAATAAAACAAGCAATGACACATATTGCTACCTCTTGAGCACTGCGTTGGTTTTCCCCGAAGAGGAAGGGATGATGCAGTAAAGTACCATAAGTATTTCCCTTAGGTTTTGAGAACCAAGGTATCAATCCAGTAGGAGGCTATGCGCGAGTCCCTCGCACCTGCACAAAACAAATAAATCCTCGCAATCAACGCGATAAGGGGTTGTCAATCCCTACACGGCCACTTACGAGAGTGAGATCTGATAGATATGATAAGATAATATTTTTGGTATTTTGATGATAAAGATGCAAAGTAAAATAAAAGCAAAGTAAAAAAGCAAAGGAAATAACTAAGTATTGGAAGATTAATATGATGAAGATAGACCCGGGGGCCATAGGTTTCACTAGTGGCTTCTCTCAAGAGCATAGGTATTTTACGGCGGGTGAACGAATTACTGTTGAGCAATTGACAGAATTGACATAGTTATGAGAATATCTAGGTATGATCATGTATATAGGCATCACGTCCGAGACAAGTAGACCGACTCCTGCCTGCATCTACTACTATTACTCCACTCATCGACCGCTATCCAGCATGCATCTAGAGTATTAAGTTCATGAAAACAGAGTAACGCCTTAAGCAAGATGACATGATGTAGAGGGATAAACTCATGCAATATGATGAAAACCCCATCTTGTTATCCTCGATGGCAACAATACAATACGTGCCTTGCTGCCCCTACTGTCACCGGGAAAGGACACCGCAAGATTGAACCCAAAGCTAAGCACTTCTCCCATTGCAAGAAAGATCAATTTAGTAGGCCAAACCAAAACTGATAATTCGAAGAGACTTGCAAAGATAACCAATCATACATAAAAGATTCAGAGAAGATTCAAATATTGTTCATAGATAGACTTGATCATAAACCCACAATTCAACGGTCTCAACAAACACACCGCAAAAAGAAGATTACATCGAATAGATCTCCACAAGAGAGGGGGAGAACATTGTATTGAGATCCAAAAAGAGAGAAGAAGCCATCTAGCTAATAACTATGGACCCGTAGGTGTGAGGTGAACTACTGACACTTCATCGGAGGGGCTATGGTGATGATGTAGAAGCCCTCCGTGATGGATACCCCCTCCGGCGGAGCTCCGGAATAGGCCCCAAGATGGGATCTTGTGGATACAGAAAGTTGCAGCGGTGGAATTAGGGTTTTGGCTCCGTATCTGATCGTTTGGGGGTACGTAGGTATATATAGGAGGAAGGAGTACGTCGGTGGAGCAACAGGGGGCCCACAAGGGTGGAGGGCGCGCCTGGGGGGTAGGCGCGCCCCCTACCTCGTGGCCTCCTCGTTTGTTTCTTGACGTAGGGTCCAAGTCTCCTAGATCATGTTCGGTGAGAAAATCACGTTCCCAAAGGTTTCATTCCGTTTGGACTCAGTTTGATATTCCTTTTCTTCGAAACCCTAAAATAGGCAAAAAACAGCAATTCTGGGCTGGGCCTCCGGTTAATAGGTTAGTCCCAAAAATAATATAAAAATGGATAATAAATCCCAATAATGTCCAAAATAGTAGATAATATAGCATGGAGCAATCAAAAATTATAGATACGTTGGAGACGTATCAAGCATCCCCAAGCTTAATTCCTGCTCGTCCTCGAGTAGGTAAATGATAAAAACAGAATTTTTGATGCGGAGTGCTACTTGGCATAATTTTAATGTAATTCTTCTTAATTGTGGTATGAATATTCAGATCCGAAAGATTCAAGATAAAAGTTCATATTGACATAAAAATAATAATACTTCAAGCATACTAACTAAGCAATTATGTCCTCTCAAAATAACATGGCCAAAGAAAGTTCATCCCTACAAAATCATATAGTTTAGTCATGCTCCATTTTCGTCACACGAGAATGCTCTCATCATGCACAACCCTGATGACAAGCCAAGCAATTGTTTCATACTTTAGTAATCTGAAACCTATAAACTTTCACGCAATATATGAGCGCGAGCCATGGATATAGCACTATGGGTGGAATAGAATATGATGGGGGTTATGTGGAGAAGACAAAAAAGGATAAAGTCTCACATCAACGAGGCTAATCAATGGCTATGGAGATGCCCATCGATTGATGTTAATGCAAGGAGTAGGGATTGCCATGCAACGGATGCACTAGAGCTATAAATGTATGAAAGCTCAACAAAAGAAACTAAGTGGGTGTGCATCCAACTTGCTTGCTCACGAAGACCTAGGGCACTTGAGGAGGCCCATTGTTGGAATATACAAGCCAAGTTCTATAATGAAAATTTCCCACTAGTATATGAAAGTGACAAAACAAAAGACTCCCTATCATGAAGATTATGGTGCTACTTTGAAGCACACGTGTGGCAAAGGATAGTAGCATTGTCCCTTATATATATTTTTTATTTGTCCTTTTTTTATTTGGCCTTTCTTTTTTTAGGACAATGCTCTATGAATGATGGTCATCACACTTCTATTTACTTACAACTCAAGAATTACAACTCGATACTTAGAACAAGATATGACTCTATATGAATGCCTCCAGCGGTGTACCGGGATATGCAATGATCCAAGAGTGACATGTATGAAATAATTATGAACGGTGGCTTTGCCACAAATACTATGTCAACTACATAATCATGCTAAGCAATATGACAATGATGACTGTGTCATGATAAACGGAATGGTGGAAAGTTGCATGGCAATATATCTCGGAATGGCTATGGAAATGCCATAATAGGTAGGTATGGTGGCTGTTTTGAGGAAGATATAAGGAGGTTTATGTGTGAAAGAGCGTATCATATCACGGGGTTTGGATGCACCGGCGAAGTTTGCACCAACCCTCGATGTGAGAAAGGGCAATGCACGGTACCGAAGAGGCTAGCAATGATGGAAGGGTGAGAGTGCGTATAATCCATGGACTCAACATTAGTCATAAAGAACTCACATACTTATTGCAAAAATTTACAAGTCATCAAAAACCAAGCACTACGCGCATACTCCTAGGGGGATATATTGGTAGGAAAATACCATCGCTCGTCCCCGACCGCCACTCATAAGGAAGACAATCAAATAACACCTCATGTTTCAAATTTGTTACATAACGTTTACCATATGTGCATGCTACGGGACTTGCAAACTTCAACACAAGCATTTCTCAAATTCACAACTACTCAACTAGCACAACTTTGATATTATTACCTCCATATCTCAAAACAATCATCAAGCATCAAACTTCTCTTAGTATTCAAAACACTCATAAGATTTTTTTTACTAATCTTGAATACGTAGCATATTAGGATTATTTAAGCAAATTACCATGCTATTTAAGACTCTAAAAATAATCTAAGTGAAGCATGAGAGATCAATAGTTTCTATAAAACAAATCCACCACCATGATCTAAAAGATATAAGTGAAGTACTAGAGCAAAATTATATAACTCAAAAAGATATAAGTGAAGCACATAGAGTATTCTAACAAATTCCAAATCATGTATGGCTCTCTCAAAAGGTTTGTACAGCAAGGATGATTGTGGTAAAATAAAAAGCAAAGACTCAAACCATACAAGACGCTCCAAGCAAAACACATATCATGTGGTGAATAAAAATACAGCTCCAAGTAAAGTTACCGATAGAAGTAGACGAAAAGAGGGGATGCCTTCCGGGGAATCCCCAAGCTTTGGCTTTTAGGTGTCCTTAGATTATTTTGGGGGTGCCATGGGCATCCCCAAGCTTAGGCTCTTGCCACTCCTTGTTCCATAATCCATCAAATCTTTACCCAAAACTTGAAAACTTCACAACACAAAACTTAAAGTAGAAAATCTCATGAGCTCCGTTAGCGAAAGAAAACAAAAGACCACTTCAAGGTACTGTAATGAACTCATCCTTTATTTATATTAGTGTTAAACCTACTGTATTCCAACTTCTCTATGGTTTATGAACTATTTTACTAGCCATAGATTCATCAAAATAAGCAAACAACACACGAAAAACAGAATCTGTCGAAAACAGAACAGTCTGTAGTAATCTGTAGCTAGCACAAGATCTGGAACCCCAAAAATTCTAAACTAAATTTCTGGACGTGAGGAATTTATCTATTAATCATCTTCAAAAAGAATTAACTAAATATCACTTTCCAAATAAAAATGGAAGCAGTTCTCGTGAGCGCTAAAGTTTCTGTTTTTTACAGCAAGATATCAAGACTTTCCCCAAGTCTTCCCAACGGTTCTACTTGGCACAAACACTAATTAAACACAAAAAACACAACCTAAATAGAGGCTAGATAAATTATTTATTACTAAACAGGAGCAAAAAGCAAGGAATAAAAATAAAATTGGGTTGCCTCCCAACAAGCGCTATCGTTTAACGCCCCTAGCTAGGCATAAAAAGCAAGGATAGATCTAGGTATTGCCATCTTTTGTAGGTAATTCTTTAATGAGGAATCTACCATCTTTAGGAATTTCTTTATTTTTATTTATTATCAAACTTTTAGGCACAAGATTGAAAAATTCATTTGTAACAAATGGTTCCTTAATGATAGCAAAACGATTGGGATGAATACTTATAGATTTGAGATCCGCAGTTTCCTTACTAGAGGATTCACCCTTATTTTTAGGAACATACATAAGCTTGGCAATTTTAGTGGGAGGACTTGGAGTATTCTTTACGGAAGAAAAAGCGGTTCCCAAGTTGGTAATAATATCCTCAAGTTTATCGATCCTAGTGGAATCGTGATTTATTTTCTCATTAACTATGGGTTCCTTCTCTTTAATATTTTTCAAAGTGACTCCTACTTTAGTTCCATATTGAGAGATTCGGTTGTGGATCTTTTTATCCAAATTTTCAATGAACTCTACGGTAGCAACCTTATTTTCAATAATTTCAAGCCTTTGCATTACATGCTCCAAAGTTAATACAGTTCCATTAACCAAAAGAGGGGGTGAGCTAAACAAATCTATCATAGCATTATAAGAATCAAAAGTATGGCTACCCAAAAAAGTTCTCTCCGGTAATAGTATCAAGGACATATCTGTGCCAAGGAGTAGCGCCTACATAAAAATTGCAAAGAAGAACGGAAGTAGACTACTTCCTGGTAGATTTATTTGAGCATTGCAAATTCTATACCAAGCGTTTTTTAGATTTTCTCCCTCCCTTTGCTTAAAATTTAGAATGTCATTCTCGGGAGACAACAGAGAAGATAAGGGACTAGCCATAATGACAAGCAAAAGGAAAAGAGGCGAACGGAAAAAGAGAGGGAGGATAGAGAGAGAGGGTGAATAAAACGGCAAGGGTGAAGTGGGGGAGAGGAAAACGAGAGGCAAATGGCAAATGATGTAATGTAGGAGATAAGGATTGTGATGGGTACTTGGTATATTGACTTTTGCATAGACTCCCCGCCAACGCCGCCAGAAATCCTTCTTGCTACCTCTTGAGCACTGCGTTAGTCTTCCCCGAAGAGGAAGAGATGATGCAGTAAAGTAGCGTAAGTATTTCCCTCAGTTTTTGAGAACCAAGGTATCAATCCAGTAGGAGGCTACGCGCGAGTCCCTCGCACCTGCGCAAAACAAATAAATCCTCGCAACCAACGCGATAAGGGGTTGTCAATCCCTACACGGCCACTTACGAGAGTGAGATGATAGATATGATAAGATAATATTTTTGGTATTTTTATGATAAAGATGCAAAGTAAAATAAAAGCAAAGTAAAAAAGCAAAGGAAATTAACTAAGTATTGGAAGATTAATATGATGAAGATAGACCCGGGGGCCATAGGTTTCACTAGTGGCTTCTCTCAGAGCATAGGTATTTTACGGCGGGTGAACGAATTACTGTTGAGCAATTGACAGAATTGAGCATAGTTATGAGAATATCTAGGTATGATCATGTATATAGGCATCACGTCCAAGACAAGTAGACCGACTCCTGCCTGCATCTACTACTATTACTCCACTCATCGACCGCTATCCAGCATGCATCTAGAGTATTAAGTTCATGAAAACAGAGTAACGCCTTAAGCAAGATGACATGATGTAGAGGGATAAACTCATGCAATATGATGAAAACCCCATCTTGTTATCCTCGATGGCAACAATACAATACGTGCCTTGCTGCCCCTACTGTCACTGGGAAAGGACACCCAAGATTGAACCCAAAGCTAAGCACTTCTCCCATTGCAAGAAAGATCAATCTACTAGGACAAACCAAACTGATAATTCGAAGAGACTTGCAAAGATAACCAATCATACATAAAAGAATTCAGAGAAGATTCAAATATTGTTCATAGATAGACTTGATCATAAACCCACAATTCATCGGTCTCAACAAACACACCACAAAAAGAAGATTACATCGAATAGATCTCCACAAGAGAGGGGGAGAACATTGTATTGAGATCCAAAAAGAGAGAAGAAGCCATCTAGCTAATAACTATGGACCCGTAGGTCTGAGGTGAACTACTGACACTTCATCGGAGGGGCTATGATGATGATGTAGAAGCCCTCCGTGATGGATACCCCCTCCGGCGGAGCTCCGGAACAGGCCCCAAGATGGGATCTCGTGGATACAGAAAGTTGCGGCGGTGGAATTAGGGTTTTGGCTCTGTATCTGATCGTTTGGGGGTACGTAGGTATATATAGGAGGAAGGAGTACGTCGGTGGAGCAACAGGGGGCCCACAAGGGTGGAGGGCGCGCCTGGGGGGTAGGCACGCCCCCTACCTCGTGGCCTCCTCCTTTGTTTCTTGACATAGGGTCCAAGTCTCCTGGATCATGTTCAGTGAGAAAATCACGTTCCCGGAGGTTTCATTCCGTTTGGACTTCGTTCGATATTCATTTTCTTCGAAACCCTAAAATAGCCAAAAAATAGCAATTCTGGGCTGGGCCTCCGGTTAATAGGTTAGTCCCAAAAATAATATAAAAGTGGATAATAAAGCCCAATAATGTCCAAAACAGTAGACAATATAGCATGGATCAATCAAAAATTATAGATACGTTGGAGACGTATCACATATCATGTGATGAATAAAAATATAGTCTCGAGTAAAATACCTATAGTTGTTGGAAGAAAGCAGGGATGCCACTGGGGGGAATCCCCAAGCTTAGTTGGTTGCTCATTTTTGGATAATAGCTTGGGATGCCGGGGCATCCCCAAACTTAGGCTCTTCCATCCTTCCTTCATCCATCGTAAGATAACCCAAGACTTGAAAACTCCAATCACACAAAACTCAACAAAACCTTCATGCGATCCTATAAGAATAATAAACCACTACTATAAGTGCTGTATCAAACCAATTCATATTTTGTTTTTGTATTATATCTACTGTATTCCAACTTTTCTATGGCAAAAACTCATCAAAGAAAACCATAGAGCTATCAAAATAAGCACACAACACAAAGAAAATAGAATCTGTCAAAACATAACAGTCTGTAGCAATCTGACTATAGAATACTTCTGTAACTCCAAAAATTCTGAAAAATTATGACGACCTGAGAAATTTTTATATTGATCTACAGCAAGTGGAATGGGTATTTTATCGCTCTCTGGTAAAATATGAAAATTAATTTTGTGAGTGTAAAAGTTTCTGTTTTTTCAGCAAGATCAAACAACTATCACCCAAGAAGATCCTAAAGGCTTTACTTGGCACAAACACTAATTAAAACATAAAAAACACAATCATAACAGTAGCATAATTGTGCTAACACACAAGAACAGAAAGAAAAAAGCAAAAATAAATTTTATTCATTGGGTTGCCTCCCAACAAGCGCTATAGTTTTACGCCCTTAGTGTAACGCCCACAATGCGGTTTCATCTCCCACGTGTCGGGATACGACTTAGAGGCATAGCCGGATGGTAGGTTTGTCGCAAGAGGGGTAATCTTCACACATCCCATGTACTGAATAAGAAAGGGATAAAGAGTTGGCTTACGATCGCCACTTCACACCAATACAAGTTAAACATACATCATCTAGAATACAATCAAGGTCCGACTACGGAATCAAAATAAAAGAAGACAACCCAAAATGCTAGATCCCCAATCGTCCCAACTGGGCTCCACTACTGATCAACCGGAAAAGACACAAAACAACGATCAAGATATTCATCGAGCTCTCACTTGAGCTCAGCTGCGTCATCTGCAATGGTATCATCGACACTTGCAACTATTTGGAAGTATTTGTGAGTCGCGAGGACTCAACAATCTCACACCCGCGAGATCAAGACTATTTAAGCTTATGGGTAGGATAGGGTAATGAGGTGGAGCTGAAGCAAGCACTAAGAAAATATGGTGGCTAACATATGCAAATAAGAGCGAGAAGAGAAGCAACCGGATATTAAGCAAGAACTGTGTTCACTTCTACACACGCGGTTGATTCATTTCTCGGACTCCGTCGGCTACACACGCCGGATATTAAGCAAGAACCGGATACTAAGCAAGAATCGTGCTCACTTCTCGGACTCCGCCGGAAAGAGACCATCACGGCTACACATGCGGTTGATTCATTTTAATTAAGTTAAGTGTCAAGTTCTCTACAACCAGATATTAACAAATTCCCATCTGCCACATAACCGCGGGCACGGCTTTCGAAAGTTCAAACCCTGCAGGGGTGTCCCAACTTAGCCCATCACAAGCTCTCACGGTCAACGAAGGATATTCCTTCTCCCGGGAAGACCCGATCAGTCTCGGAATCCCGGTTACAAGACATTTGGACAATAGTAAAACAAGACCAGTAAAGCCACCCGATGTGCCGACAATCCTGATAGGAGTCTGTGACGCCTCGAGACCAACGCTTCAGTTGCCCTCCCTTTTTTTAATTGTTGACGTGTGTGTATTATGTTGTTGCATTATCATAATTGTTTTGCATATTTCATTCCTATATGTTTATGCCATGATCATGTTGAGTGTTTTGCCATTCTATTGCATTGCATCATGATCATCATGCCTTGTTTTGGATATTTAAGTTTTGTTGTGTGTTCTTGTGTGAACCCCTCTTATTATTATCTCCACCTCATTTTTGTTCCATGCACATGCCAGCAACAATTCATCAAGTTCACCCAAGTTTCTATCCCATCCGAACTTCTCCTTTTTCCCTTTCTTTCAATTATTTCTCTAGTGACATTTTCTGATCCAGATTAATGTTCACTATATTTCTATATTCCCTACACCATGCCAAAACCACCTCCTCTAGTTTTCAAGTCTTTTGGAAGTGTTTTGGTTGGGCTAAGGATTTATTCAAGCTTGAATTATTTTCAAACTTGTGTGAATTGCGGTCTCTAAAATTTACCAGAGCATTTTATTCAAATGTTGCATAATTCCTGATGTCTAGGGATATTTTGTTCTTAGCCTAATTCTTCTCAAAACTCCCTAACCTTTTCCTTTTCTAAACCTGGAGATTCAAAATTTCAGAAAAGAAGAAAATGGAAGGGGCCTCCTAGCAGCGCACCTTGGGCCTCCCAACTCCAGTCGGCCTAGCCCAGTGCCCCAAACGGCCACCTGCTCCGTTTCCCCTCCGTCTCCCTCGCTCCATACAGACATAGAGCGCTCGCGCCTTCATGCCGTGAGCTCACGGACGTCGAGGCCAGTACATCCCGCGCCCCTATAAAGTCCCGCAGCGACCCCTAGGGTTTTGTCCTCCCTCCTCGCGCCGCCATCCCTCTCTTTCTCCCCCTGTTTTCCCTTCTTCTTCAAGAACAGAGAACAGAGAGCACCGCCGAGAGCTTGGTCGTTGTTTTCATGGTTGGAGGCCACCACCGTCTATCCCGTCATGTCCATCTTCTTCCTCGACGTCGACTACGTCGGTCCAGACATCTTCCCCGCCTTAGGTCGCCTCCACTGCGTCGCCGTCGTCGTCTGCTTCCCCTGCTTATTCTTCATGGAGCCAAGAGCCGCCTATCAGCGCCTTGCTCCGTCAACAACGCCGCGCCTCCCGAGCCACTTCGTCGTGTCCTACAGGACCTTGGTGAGCCCCTGATCCTCCCCATGCCCTTGCTCACTTCAATTCCATCCCGTAGACGCTGATGTGTTCATGTCGGTTCGTGCCCGCTGCTCTCGCCATGGCTAAATCCATATCTCGTGGAGCTCCTGCTCCTCTTATTTCATGCACACCCGATGCGTGCACCTGCATCCACACCTAGCACCACATCCGCTGCACGCCTGCACGCCTCGCCATGGCCGTGGCCGAGCGCCTCGACCTGCAAGACCGGCCCTGTTTCTCTCTAGTTGCTTCGCTTGGGTTCAGACTTCAAATCCATTCAAGGAGTATGCATCTTCAGGCTTTAGCCGAGTCCAATTTGTAGCACCAACACCATGCGTGTTGCTCCGCACCAACCACGCACACCAGCAGCTCTCGCGCGCAACCAGAGCCTCGCATGTCGCCTTGCAGCCGGCCAACACCGAGCCGAAACCCCCATGGCCGATAGCTCGGAAGCTTCGAGACTATGCCACCCACATCCCGAGCATTGCCCACACCTGTGCGCTGCACCCTGAACCTTTCCGCACGCCCGCCGTAGCTCTGCATCCACAGCACGCGCCATGTTTGCTCGCTGCCGTCGCCGCTGAGATCCCTGTGCGCGTTTCAGTTTGGGTCCTGGTCGCGTTGCACATATGATTTGTTCCCTGCTAATCTCCTTTGCATCATGAAAACGTATCTAGCCCAGTGGCTAGCGCAGCCACTATCCAGCCATGGGGCCTGTGGTTCGAATCCCAGACACCCTGCTCTGTGATTTTAGTATTTTCCAATGCATACATATTTATAGGGAATGCCACTGTTTTGTATTGTTAATAACCAAATATGCATGCATCCACTTAGGCCTCATTCTCTTCTAGGCCGCTGCAATCCGGTCCGTACATATTTTTTTTTCTGCTATGTGATTTTAGCATTTTCCAATGCATGCATATTTACAGGGAATGCCACTATTTTGTATTGTTAATAACCAAATATGCATGCATCCAAATTAAACAAACTATAGATGTAAAATGCTTAGAATTTTGTGTAGATTAATAATATGCCACTTTCATACATGTTAAAAATGTTGTTTGTTTAATTTTGCTCATATTGCCAGGTTTTTGCCCTGTTTTCAATTTCTTTTGGCACCCATCCACTTAGGCCTCATTCTCTTCTGGGCCGCTGCAATCCGGTCTGTACATATTTTTTTTTCTGCTCTGTGATTTTAGTATTTTCCAATGCATACATATTTATAGGGAATGCCACTGTTTTGTATTGTTAATAACCAAATATGCATGCATCCACTTAGGCCTCATTCTCTTCTGGGCCGCTGCAATCCGGTCCGTACATATTTTTTTTTCTGCTCTGTGATTTTAGCATTTTCCAATGCATGCATATTTACAGGGAATGCCACTGTTTTGTATTGTTAATAACCAAATATGCATGCATCCAAATTAAACAAACTATAGATGTAAAATGCTTAGAATTTTGTGTAGATTAATAATATGCCACTTTCATACATGTTAAAAATGTTGTTTGTTTAATTTTGCTCATATTGCCAGGTTTTTGCCCTGTTTTCAATTTCTTTTGGCACCCATCCACTTAGGCCTCATTCTCTTTTGGGCCGCTGCAATCCAGTCCGTACATATTTTTTTCTTGCTCTGTGATTTTAGCATTTTCCAATGCATGCATATTTATAGGGAATGCCACTGTTTTGTATTGTTAATAACCAAATATGCATGCATCCACTTAGGCCTCATTCTCTTCTGAGCCGCTGCAATCCGGTCCGTACATTTTTTTTTCTGCTCTGTGATTTTAGCATTTTCCAATGCATGCATATTTACAGGGAATGCCACTGTTTTGTATTGTTAATAACCAAATATGCATGCATCCAAATTAAACAAACTATAGATGTAAAATGCTTAGAATTTTGTGTAGATTAATAATATGCCACTTTCATACATGTTAAAAATGTTGTTTGTTTAATTTTGGTCATATTGCCATGTTTAAATAATTTAATTCATAACTAAATAACCGTAGCTCCGAACCTAACAAACTTTATATGTAAATGGGGTAGAAAATGCCTAGTTTAACATGGTGCATTCATCTTGCCATGGGGTCTGTGGTTCGAATCCCAGGCACCCCAGGTTTTTGCCCTGTTTTCAATTTCTTTTGGCACCCATCCACTTAGGCCTCATTCTCTTCTAGGCCGCTGCACTGCGCTGCAATCCGGCCCGTGCATATTTTTTTTCTGCTCTGTGATTTTAACATTTTCCAATGCATGCATATTTACAGGGAATGCCACTGTTTTGTATTGTTAATAACCAAATATGCATGCATCCAAATTAAACAAAATATATATGTAAAATACTTAGAATTTTGTGTAGATTAATAATATGCCACTTTCATACATGTTAAAAATGTTGTTTGTTTAATTTTGCTCATATTGCCAGGTTTTTGCCCTGTTTTCAATTTCTTTTGGCACCCATCCACTTAGGCCTCATTCTCTTCTGGGCTGCTGCAATCCGGTCCGTACATATTTTTTTTCTGCTCTGTGATTTTAGCATTTTCCAATGCATGCATATTTACAGGGAATGCCACTGTTTTGTATTGTTAATAACCAAATATGCATGCATTCAAATTAAACAAACTATATATGTAAAATACTTAGAATTTTGTGTAGATTAATAATATGCCACTTTCATACATGTTAAAAATGTTAAAAATGTTGATTGTTTAATTTTGCTCATATTGCCATGTTTAAATAATTTAATTCATAACTAAATAATCGTAGCTCCGAACCTAACAAACTTTATATGTAAATGGGGTAGAAAATGCCTAGTTTAACATGGTGCATTCATCTTGCATGTTTAACAACTCTAAAATATGCTTTAGGACAGAACAGTACCAAATCCATAATTTGCATATGAGGATTTTCCGGAATTGTTGTTTGTTTATTTCTGGCCTCATTTAAACTTGACTAGATAGTTATTTTAACTATGCTTCACCTCTTGTCATGTTAGTCAACATTTAATATTGTTGGGTACATAAACGAGATCGAACTAAATAACTTGAATGTGGTGTTCCGTCAATATGCAACTCATTGCATATTGATCTCCACTTAATTTGTAGAATTGCTTGTGCACTATGCCATGCCATGCCTCATTAATCCGGACATGCATCATACTTGGTTGTGCATCATGTCATGCTTATGTGGTGGTTGTTTACTATGTTGTTTGCTTCTTTCCGGTGTTGCTTCTTCGGGTTAGTTCCGATAACGTCGCGTTTGTGAGGATTCATTCGACTTCGTCCGTTTGTCTTCTTCATGGACTCGTTCTTCTTCCTTGCGGGATCTCAGGCAAGATGACCATACCCTCGAAATCACTTCTATCTTTGCTTGCTAGTTGCTTGCTCTTTTGCTATGCCGTGATACCTACCACTTGCTATATCATGCCTCCCATATTGCCATGTCAAGCCTCTAACCCACCTTACCTAGCAAACCGTTGTTTGGCTATGTTACCGCTTTGCTCAGCCTCTCTTATAGCGTTGCTAGTTGCAGGTGAAGATTGGAGTTTGTTCCATGTTGGAACATGGATCTTGTTGGGATATCACAATATCTATTATTTAATTAAATACATCTATATACTTGGTAAAGGGTGGAAGGCTCGGCCTTATGCCTGGTGTTTTGTTCCACTCTTGCCGCCCTAGTTTCCGTCACAGCGGTGTTATGTTCCTTGATTTTGCGTTCCTTACGCGGTTGGGTTATAATGGGAACCCATTGACAGTTCGCCTTAAATAAAACTCCTCCAGCAAGGCCCAACCTTGATTTTACCATTTGCACTAACAACTTACCACCTTCCCTTGGGTTCTGCAGACTCAAGGGTCATCTTTATTTTAACCCCCGGGCCAGTGCTTCTCTAAGCGTTGGTCCGAACTGAGTAGACTGCGAGGCCACCTCGGGGAAACTTGAGGGTTGGTTTTACTCGTAGGATGTCTCATCCGGTGTTGCCCCGAGAACGAGATATGTGCAGCTTCTATCAGGATTGTCGGCGCATCGGGCGGCTTTGCTGGTCTCGTTTTACCATTGTCGAAATGTCTTGTAACCGGGATTCTGAGCCTGGTCGGGTCTTCCTGGGAGAAGGAATATCCTTCGTTGACCGTGAGAGCTTGTGATGGGCTAAGTTGGGACACCCCTGCAGGGTTTTGAACTTTCAAAAGCCGTGCCCGCGGTTATGGGCAGATGAGAATTTGTTAATGTCCGGTTGTAGAAAACTTGACACTTAACTTAGTTAAAATTCATCAACCGCGTGTGTAGCCGTGATGGTCTCTTTCCGGCAGAGTCCGAGAAGTGAACACGGTGTTGGAGTTATGCTTGAACGTAAGTAGTTTCAGGATCACTTCTTGATCACTTCTAGTTCACAACCATGCATTGCTCCTCTTCTCGCTCTCATTTGCGCAAGTTAGCCACCATATATGCTAGTGCTTGCTGCAGCTCCACCTCATACCTTTTTCCTATCCATAGGCTTAAATAGTCTTGATCACGAGGGTGTGAGATTGCTGAGTCCTCGTGGCTCACAGATACTTCCAAAACCAGCTTCCAGGTGCCGATGAGACCGTGCAGGTGACGCAACCAAGCTCAAGGAGGAGCTCGATGAAGATCTTGTCCTTTGTGTTGTTTCGTTCTAGTTGATCAGTAGTGGAGCCCAGTTGGGGTCGATCGGGGATCTGTGTAGCATTTGGGGTAGTCTTCTTTTATTTTGGTTCCGTAGTCGGACCTTGAGTGTATCTGGATGATGTAATGCTTTATTCATGTAATTGTGTGAAGTGGCGATTGTAAGCCAACTATGTATCTCTTTCCCTTATGTATTACATGGGTTGTGTGAAGATTACCTCACTTGCGACATTGCTTTTAATGTGGTTATGCCTCTAAGTCATGCTTCGACACGTAGGAGATATAGCCGCATCGAGGGCGTTACAGAGTCACACGTATCTCGTTCTCAGGGCAACACCGGATGAGACTAGCTACGAGTAAAACCAACCCTCAAGTTTCCCCAAGGTGGCCCCGCAGGCAGCTCGGTTCGGACCAACACTTAGAGAAGCATTGGCCCCCCCCGGGGGGGGAGGGTTAAAATAAAGATGACCCTCGGGTTAATGACTCCCAAGGGAAAGGTATAGGTTGTTAGGCAAATGTAAAACCAAGGTTGGGCCTTGCTGGAGGAGTTTTATTCAAAGCGAACTGTCAAGGGGTTCCCATAACACCCAACCGCGTAAAGAACGCAAAATCAAGGAACATAACACCGATATGATGGAAACTAGGGCGGCAGGAGTGGAACAAAACACCAGGCATAAGGCCGAGCCTTCCACCCTTTACCAAGTATATAGATGCATTAATTAAATAAAAGATATTGTGATATCTGATAACCCAGAAGTATAGGGGATCGCAATAGTTTTCGAGGGTAGAGTATTCAACCCAAATTTATTGATTCGACACAAGGGGAGCCAAAGAATATTCTCAAGTATTAGCAGCTGAGTTGTCAATTCAACCACACCTGGAAACTTAATATCTGCAGCGAAGTATTTAGCAGCAAAGTAATATGATAGTAGTGGTAACGGTAGCAAAAGGTAACGGTAGCAAAAGTAATATTTTTGGTGTTTTATAGTGATGATAACAATAGCAACGGAAAAGTAAATAAGCGAAGAACAATATATGGAAAGCTCGTAGGCAATGGATCGATGATAGAGAATTATGCCGGATGCAATCGATCATGTAACAGTCATAACCTAGGGTGACACAGAACTAGCTCCAATTCATCAATGTAATGTAGGCATGTATTCCGAATATAGTCATACGTGGTTATGGAAAAGAACTTGCATGACATCTTTTGTCCTACCCTCCCGTGGGAGCAGGGTCCTAGTGGAAACTAAGGGATATTAAGGCCTCCTTTTAATAGAATACCGAACCAAAGCATTTACACATAGTGAATACATGAACTCCTCAAACTACGGTCATCACCAGGAGTGGTCCCGATTATTGTCACTTCGGGGTTGCGGGATCATAACACATAGTAGGTGACTATAGACTTGCAAGATAGGATAAAAAACTCTCATATATTGATGAAAACATAATAGGTTCAGATCTGAAATCATGGCACTCGGGCCCTAGTGACAAGCATTAAGCATAGCAAAGTCATAGCAACATCAATCTCAGAACATAGTGGATACTAGGGATCAAACCCTAAAAAAACTAACTTGATTACATGATAAATCTCATCCAACCCATCACCGTCCAGCAAGCCTACGATGGAATTACTCATGCACGGCTGTGAGCAACATGAAATTGGTGATGGAGGATGGTTGATGATGATGACGGCGACGGATTCCCCTCTCCGGAGCCCCGAACGGACTCCAGATCAGCCCTCCCGAGAGGTTTTAGGGCTTGACGGCGGCTCCGTATCGTAAAACGCGATGAATCCTTCTCCTTGATTTTTTTCTCCCCGAAAGTGAATATATAGAGTTGGAGTTGAGGTCGAAGGAGCTCCAGGGGGCCCACGAGGTAGGGGGCGCGCCCAGGGGGCAGGCACGCCCCCACCCTCGTAGCTAGGGTGTGGCCCCCCTGGTCTTGATCTCTTTCCAGGATTTTTTATTATTTCCAAAAATACGCTCCGTGGAGTTTCAGGTCATTCCGAGAACTTTTGTTTCTGCACATAAATAACACCATGGCAATTCTGCTGAAAACAGCGCCAGTCCGGGTTAGTTCCATTCGAATCATGCAAGTTAGAGTCCAAAACAAGGGCAAAAGTGTTTGGAAAAGTAGATACGACGGAGACGTATCCATATCCCAACATATCCATGTTCCAACATGGAACAATCTTCAACTTCACCTGCAACTAGCAACGCTATAAAAGGGGCTGAGCAAAAGCGGTAACATAGCCAAACAACAGTTTGCTAGGAAAGGAGGGTTAGAGGCTTGACATGGCAATATAGGAGGCATGATATAGCAAGTGGTAGGTAACGTGGCATAGCAATAGAGCGAACAACTAGGAAGCAAAGATAGAAGTGATTTCGAGGGTATGGTCATCTTGCCTGAGATCCCACAAGGAAGAAGAACGAGCCCATGAAGAAGACAAACGGACATAGTCGAACGAATCCTCACAACTCCGGAGCAAAACCGAAGCTAACAAGAGAAGCCACCCGGAAAGAAGAAGCAACATAGTAAACAACCATCACATAAACATGGCATGATGCACAACCCAGTATGATGCATGTCTGGTTCAATGAGGCATGGCATGGCAAAGTGCACAAGCAAAACTACAAGTTAAGTGGAGCTCAATATGCAACGAGTTGCATATTGATGAAACGCCACATGACTTATTTAGTTTACTCTCGTTTATGCATCCAACAATATTAAATGTTGTTAAACATGGCAAGAGGTGAAGCAAAACAAAACTACCTATCTACGCAAGTTTAAATGAGGCCAGAAACAATGAACAACAATTCTGGTAAATCCCCATATGCATATTTTAGATTTGGTACTGTTCTGCCCTATACACAATTTTAAAGTTATTAAACATGCAAAGTAAGGCCACCATGTTAAACTAGGCATTTTTCTAAGCAAGTTACATATATAATTTATTTAATTTGGAGCTACGGTTAATTAGTTATGAATTAAATCATTTTAACATGTCATTTGAGCAAATTTAAACAAGCAGCATTTTAAGCATTTTTAACATGGATGAAAGTGGCATATTATGAAACTAGATGAAATTCTAGACATTTTTCATATTTAAATCATTTTAATCCGATGCACCATTTGTGAGTTATTAAATGCATGATCTAGAGGGACTTTTATGTAAAACTGTTAACTTTGGATAATAGGAAAATCGTTTTGTGGAAAAAACATGAAACGGGCCAAATCAAAGGCCGGCCCAACAATGCACAGGGGCGGGGGCTGCTCACATTGGGCCAAGCCCAGGTCGGTGGTGGCGGCTGAGGCATCGCTAGGCCGGCTGCGCAAGTGGGCTGGGGAGGCGCTGGGTTTGGAGATCAGGACGAGGCCGGCTGGAGCCTTGCGACGAGAAGTCAACGCGGGCGCTGGCACCCTCCTGTCGCTCGAAGCAGGGGAAACGAGGGGGCGGACTTGGCGCGATGCAGAGGAGCTGGCGCGGCTCTGGTCGCTCGCAGACGAGGCAGGGGGTCGAGCGAGGTTCGCCGGGAAGACGGCAGCGGGTGGCGGACTTGACATGCGGGTCCTGGATCCGGGCACGGGCGAGGCTGATGACGCGACGAAGGAGGCAGAAAAGATGGACCCGGGCATGGGATGGCACCAGGAGACCAGGACGGGGCACCGGCGAGGATCCATGGAGGTAGAGCTCCATTCAGCAGCCATGGCGAGGCCCCGCTACGGCAAGTACAGGGAGGGAGAGAGAGATATGAGAAAGAGCATCAGGGAAGCGAAGATGTGTGGGAGGAAGGAGAGGGACGGCTTGGGTGCTGGTCTTGATCGCCGGTGGCGGGGTGCTTGCAGGTGCGGGCGGTGGACGGAGAAGCTCCGGCGGTGGCGCTCGCCGGCGCGGTGCCGGAGACGGCACGGGAGCGAGGTCGCTCGGGCCGACGCTGGAGCAGCGGGAGCTCATGGACGGAGCCCTCCCGCTCGGGCACGAGCATGAGATGAAGGCAGAGGGTGGCACATGAGCTCCAGGAGTTCAGGTTCCTCGCTCGAGTGCGCGCTACGCAGGTGGGGCTCGGCGCTTGGATCGGGACAGGTCAGTGGAGACGAATTGGGAGGTTGCTGGATTGGATCTGAGGGAGAAGGTGGTTGGCCGGTTGGTGAAAATGAGGAGATCAGCTGGGTGAGATTCCGATGGGACAAGGAGGTGGCGGCAGGATGGATGGAATGGACGGGACAACCTAGTGGTCTAGGGTTTCATCTGCTTTATATATCGCAGATAGGGATTGGGTAGGGGCTAGTACTAGGGTTTGGTCTAAAAATGGACAAGAAGGTCTATATATATAGGAAAAAGTGGAGTTTGGATCATCCGATCGAAATCAGACGGTCGAGACAAAATAGGCTTGGGAAGTTCAAATAAGAAAACAGAGACATTTTTGGGATGTTTGGGGGTGATCCGGACCCATCGGTAACGACAGCCCGATTCGGGTCTGGGGAAGTTTCGGACGCACACACAAGGGGGTCTGAGAGAGGTCAACAAAGACAAGCGGGCTTAGGTGGGGCTAGTGGGCTGTGCAAAGAAGGCCTTGGGCTGAGAGGAGAGAGGAGAGAGAGACCCGGCGACTGTTTCCAGAGACCGAAAACTTCCGATGTTAGACCGACTTGCCGCTATAGTTATCCGTTGGGGCGTCAAACAGACTCTGAATGAGATGAAACTTGGCAGGTGACCTACTGACAACATAACAACACCACACGCCAACTTTCATCCCATTCCGAGAACATTTTCTGACCACTTATAAAATACTATTTCGGACGTGCCGCGGGCGCGTGCGAGTATGTCTGGGCTCAGAACGGACAACGGAGAGAACTGGGGGATACTGGACGGATGCAAGTTTTGAAAACATGATGATGCAATGCACATGATGACAAGGCAAAATGCAACACACAATGAAATGACATGGCAAAGACAACGAATAATTGGAAGACACCTGGCGCGTCGGTCTCGGGCGTTACAACACTCCACCACTATAAGAGGATCTCGTCCCGAGATCTAGGATGGCACCGAAGAAAAACGGAAGAGGAAGAGAAGTGGTAAAACTAAGTTGCTTCTTGGACAAACGAGTGAAACCACAAACCTTGAGAGGTTGAACAAATTGAAAGAAAGAATACAACGAAGATGAACAAAGTTGAAAACACTCCGTTAGAAAAGAGGAACAAGGAACGTTACTAGAACCTTGTAGGTTGAAAGACATAAGAAAAGGGTTACAATGGACAAGAAGTACATGCAAGCACTCTAGTAGAAACGAGATGTACAAGGAACGATAAGGATCAATTACGACAATACTCAGGTTGGAAAAAGAAGGCATAGAATATGAACTTGGCAAAACGAAAGCACTTGGATGAGACTATGGTTAGAAGAGGAATGATAGACACAACACTCCGGTTAAAACAAGATAGAGAAGGGAAAAGAATGATATAATTTGGACAACACTCCGACTGTAAATGAAAGGAATTGAATACGAACTTGGGAAGATTGGATGATACTTGATGAAATCAACAACACACTGCCTCCAGAACTATTGAAAGAATGACACAATGGGTAAGAAAGATTTCAGACAACACTCCGGTTGAGAAGGGAGGCAAAAACTTGACAGAATGGGAAGAACTTGAAAAGAGGGCGCGACACTCCGGTTAAATGGACAAGCACGAAAAGAACACGGTCCTCACAATTCGAGATGATGAGTGAAGAGAGCAACATCACAAAGCCTCCGTAAGAAAGAATAGAAGATAGATCATTGGAATAACAGAATGGAGAAGAAAATGCCAGCTTCTGCCACAATTGAGCTTGGAAAGCACCCTTCCAAGAAGGTTATACGGAGTTGTTGGAAAACCAACAACGAAACGAATAAGCTTATAGTGGGCTTATGAAAAGCATCTCAAAATTGAGGCAAAATTCTGCCACTAACGAAAACAATAGATTGGATTGATATGAACAAGGAGACGAGAAACTTATTTCACCAGGAGGATAGATGAAGAACTTGGGCAATTTATGAGCACCATAATAGCAATAATCCCTAGGGAAATCTTTAGGTGAAATATGACCCAATATAACTCCAATGAAGAGATTGATGGATTGAAAAGATGTCTTGAGCGAAGAGAAAATGATGGATTTAGATATGTCACTCTTGAAAACTTGTGAATCATGAAAACACGAAGGGAAATTATCCACAATGACATAACACCACCTCAAAAGATGAGATAGAAAGAATTGCTCTTTGAAATGCAAGAATAAAATACTTGAGCTCCTCAAAATAAGACATGTGTTGAGCACCATGTTTATTTGAGAGTATAGCTTAGCGGATCATAGCTTCGAGAGAAAACTTGAAGAACAACTAGAGAATGAAAAGAATCCTTGACGAACTACCATGTTGAGCCTCCATGAACAACTCCGGTAATAAAAGACTGGTCAAAAGAAAAATAAGTTGAAAACACAAGGTGAAGCCTTGCAATGATTAGATGGAGCTTTGAAATGATATAATTAAAATAACTTGGAGCTCCAGAAAAGAAAGATGAAACAATTGAAACCTAGAATTTTGATATCATGAACGAACTCCGAAAAAGAAAAGATGAAGCATCTCGAACCGAGAATGTGATATGATGAACAACTACGGAAAGAAGAAATTGGATTAACTCGGTGAAACAAGAATAAGAATTACATTATGCAAATCCTTCATCAATTAAATTGATGACAAGCAACGGAATTGTCATACTACTTATTCTTCTTGAAAAGATTGCAGAGAGAAATAGCGCAACTTGGGAAGGTCTTCAATGAACCACCGATAGGATTTGGAAACAATGACTGAATTGATATGATAACCAAGGAAGAGAACTCTTGAACGAACCACCGTAAGAATTGAAAATGAACGGACAAAAGATAAAGAAACACCTGGGATAAATAGAAAATGAACGAATATACTTGAGGGAATTTAGATACAATAGAAGGAAGATATCATGAACTGATTAGAGGATATTTGAATGATGCACCGGTAAGATTTGGAGAACGAGAGCTGAAAGCTGGAATAAATACTTCTGAGATGATGGGCTATGGAGAATCAATCTGAGAAGACTCTTGAATTGCTCCAGATGGGTGAAAAGAATTATCACAATCAAAAAAAATTATGAGAGGATGGCAGGAAGCTAGAACCACGAGTCTTGAGAGAACGGGTAAGATTTGGAGGAAAAACTCTTGTTCGGTCTTCAAATGTTGAGAATGGCGATGCGAAACACCAACATGAATTGTTGAGATACTCCGGGATGAATATTAGAAAGGTTGAACCGATGATGAAAAGAATTTGAAAGATCTTGGAGAAAGACATTTGACTGATGACAAATCATTCTTACGTCAAACTTTGAAATGAATTTGAGAATAACTCCAGGAAAATAGAAGAGTCAGGTAAGATCCTGGGAAAAGACCCATGGGTTAGGGCCCACTCAAAAGAAACACCTTCGAACGATTACTTGAAAAGGAGAATGAACCGGTTGATTTAAATGGCTTGAACGAGATAACATCCTCAAAAGAACTTGAGTGAATTGAGAATGGAAACTCGAATCTTCTGAGATATCTTCAGCACGTCGGAACAATTGAATAGCGAGAAGTGAATGATTAAGAGGTGCACCAGCATGAGAAAGCATTTGAAACAATGAAAGTATATGATCGACAAGGCTTGAATTGAATCCACCGGAGAAGAAAAGCGAACGAAGAATGATGCACTTGAAGCTCCGTTAGTATTTTCGTGAGAATCAATGGATAAGAACGTTAAAAGAAAAGAATGAAGAGACTTCACATCCATAAGATGGATACCTGATTAAGAAATCCAAGCCCTTGAAGAAAATGGTAGGAGGGCGGGAAAACAAAGGCAACTTGGGACGGATGAAACAAATAACATTGAGAAGACTTTGAGTTTATCTTGCAGATGGGAAAAATGATAGGATTATCTTGAAGAGAATCAAACCGGTTGGAAAGAATTGAAAAGACAACCTTGATGATCAAGAAGGATTAATACTCTCATAGAAATATGAGAACACTGCTTAGAAAAGGTATGGAATCAACACTTGACATTGAATCAACTTGAATACCACAAACCAAAACAAAACAAAGGATTTGGCTTGCAGAATAAGCCGGAAACAAACATATGGTAGACCCCATATCGTATCATGTGTCTGTAGGAAGATATTCTATGAGCTACTTGAATTCCCACTTATAAACTCCCGAAACTTTTTGGTTATGCAATCAGGTGTTGGGGATACAGGGGAAGCATAATATCTCACCCAAACTAACAATTCCTACATCCAGCTGTATCCATCCTTCAACACATAACCAAGAAACCTTCAGAAATCGTGTACCTCAACCTTCGAAAAGCATCTGTTATACGAGTTATGGCAATACTCCCGAACTCCCGCCCCAGTACTGGGTGGCGTCGAGGTTATCTCACCAACAACTGCATAAAAGAGATTTTTGATGTCGGTGAACTCAGGTATTCCAGAACTGCAACGATAAAATTGTGACGACAACACCTCGGAGCTCAACTCCCCGGGACACTGCCATAACCCCTAAATGTCAGGAGTCACCAAGAACAATGTTCTCATCACAAGACTATCAGAACGATTCCAAGATACCCGTGTGATCCTAATTTTTTTCGTGAAATTTGAGGAGAGGAGAGCCAAAACTTCTACGTCAGGAGGCCTCAGCAGAGCGACAAAGGGACTAAGGAGTGATATGTCTCCGTCGTATCTACTTTTCCAAACACTTTTGCCCTTGTTTTGGACTCTAACTTGCATGATTTGAATGGAACTAACCCAGACTGACGCTGTTTTCAGCAGAGTTGCCATGGTGTTATTTATGTGCAGAAACAAAAGTTATCGGAATGACCTGAAACTCCATAAAGCACATTTTTGGAAATAATAAAAAAATACTGGCAAAAGATCAAGACCAGGGGGCCCACACCCTAGCCACGAGGGTGGGGGACGCGCCTGCCCCCCTGGGCGCGCCCCCTACCTCGTGGGCCCCCTGGAGCTCCTCCGACCTCAACTCCAACTCTATATATTCACTTTCGGGGAGAGAAAAAAGAGAAGGATTCATCGCGTTTTACGATACGGAGCCGCTGCCAAGCCCTAAAACATCTTGGGAGGGCTGATCTGGAGTGCGTTCGGGGCTCTAGAGAGGGGAATCCGTCACCATCGTCATCATCAACCATCCTCCATCACCAATTTCATGATGCTCACCGCCGTGCGTGAGTAATTCCATCGTAGGCTTGCTGGACGGTGATGGGTTGGATGAGATTTATCATGTAATCGAGTTAGTTTTGTTAGGGTTTGTTCCCTAGTATCCACTATGTTCTGAGATTGATGTTGGTATGACTTTGCTATGCTTAATGCTTGTCACTAGGGCCCGAGTGCCATGATTTCAGATCTGAACCTATTATGTTTTCATGAATATAGTTGAGTTCTTGATCCTATCTTGCAAGTCTATAGTCACCTACTATGTGTTATGATCCGGCAACCCCGAAGTGACAATAATCAGGACCACTCCCGGTGATGACCATAGTTTGAGGAGTTCATGTATTCACTATGTGTTAATGCTTTGGTCTGGTACTCTATTAAAAGGAGGCCTTAATATCCCTTAGTTTCCGCTAGGACCCCGCTGCCACGGGAGGGTAGGACAAAATATGTCATGCAAGTTCTTTTCCATAAGCACGTATGACTATATTCGGAATACATGCCTACATTACATTGATGAATTGGAGCTAGTTCTGTGTCACCCTAAGTTATGACTGTTACATGATGAACCGCATCTAGCATAATTCTCTATCACCGATCCATTGCCTACGAGCTTTCATATATTGTTCTTCGCTTGTTTACTTTTCCGTTGCTATTGTTACAATCACTACAAAATACCAAAAACATTACTTTTGTTATCATTACCTTTTGCTACCATTACCACTACTATCATATTACTTTGCTACTAAATACTTTGCTGCATATATTAAGTTTCCAGATGTGGTTGAATTGACAACTCAGCTGCTAATACTTGAGAATATTCTTTGGCTCCCCTTGTGTTGACTCAATAAATTTGGGTTGAATACTCTACCCTCGAAAACTGTTGCAATCCCCTATTCTTGTGGGTTATCAAGACTATTTTCTGGTGCCGTTGCCGGGAGCATAGCTCTATTATTTGAGTCACTTGGGATTTATATCTGCTTATCATTATGAAGAACTTGAAAGATCCAAGAACCAAGATTTATCCCTCAACTACGAGGGGAGGTAAGGAACTGCCATATAGCTCTGCACTTGATTCACCTTCTGTTTTGAGTAAGCTTGCGACACCTAAACCTGCTTCTGCTATTCATTCTGATATGTCCCATGTTATTGATGATGCCACTTCTGCTATGCATGATACTTATGATGAAACTACTTCTATGCTTGATACTACTATGCCACTCGGTGAATTTCTTGATGAACAACTTGCTAGGGCTAGAGAGAATGAAATTATTGAAACTGATAATATTGACGAAAGTGATGATGAAGACTCTCCCCCTAATAAATATGAATTGGCTGTTGTTCCTAAGGGTTATGTTATGGATGAAGAAGCTACTAGAGCTATTTTAGCTTGCAATGATAGATAGGATCTAAAGAGGTTATTAGCTAAATGGAAGCAGCAATCCCTTAATGCTAGAATGAAATTTGACCCTGCTTTTGCTACTTCACCTATCTGTGTTACTGATAAGGATTATGAATTCTCTGTTGATCCCCGGGTACCGAGCTCGAATTCGCCCTATAGTGAGTCGTATTACAATTCACTGGCCGTCGTTTTACAACGTCGTGACTGGGAAAACCCTGGCGTTACCCAACTTAATCGCCTTGCACCCTGTTCACTAATGATGAGAGAACTCACTACTTTTATATCCTTAAAATATTTTCGTTCTCATTAAAGGGTGATGCTAAGATATGGTTTAATTCTCTTGATCCTGGTTGTGTGCGTAGTCCCCAGGATATGATTTATTACTTCTCTGCTAAATATTTCCCTGCTCATAAGAAACAAGCTACCTTAAGGGATATATATATAATTTTGTGCAAATTGAAGAAGAGAGTCTCCCACAAGCTTGGGGGAGGCTTCTCCAATTACTTAATGATTTGCTTGATCATCCTCTTAAGAAAAATGAAATACTTGATATCTTTTATAATGGACTAACCGATGCTTCCAGAGATTACCTGGATAGTTGTGCTGGTTCTGTTTTCAGGGAAAGAACACCAGATGAAGCTGAAATTCTATTAAATAATATGTTGACTAATGAAAATAATTGGACACTTCCTGAGCCTATTCCTAAACCAACTTCGAAGAAGAGAGGTGTTCTATTTCTCAGTCCTGAAGATATGCAAGAGGCAAAGAAATCCATGAAAGTAAAGGGTATTAAAGCTGAAGATGTTAAGAATTTACCTCCTATTGAAGAAATACATGGTCTTAATTTACCGCCTGTTGAAGAAACATATAATCTTAATCCTTTACCTATTGAGGAAACTCATGGTCTTGATAACCCGACACAGGTAGTAAAGGTAAATTCTCTCTATAGATATGATAAAGCTGAAATCCCATTTACTAAATTTGCTAGCCCATGCTTAGATGAGTTTGATAAATTTATGGCTAAGCAAGAAGACTTTAATGCTTATTTTGGTAGACAATTGAAATACAATTCAAATATGCTTGAACACTTGGGTGATTATATGGCTAATGTCAAAGGTGAACTTAAACTTAGTAGTAAACATGCTTCTATGGTTACCACTCAAGTAGAACAAGTACTTAAAGCTCAAAATGATTTGCTCCATGAATTGAATAGTAAGAATAATGATTTTGCTGTTAGAGTGGCTACTAGAACTGGTAAAATGACTCAGGAACCTTTGTATCCTGAAGGCCACCCTAAGAGAATTGAGCAAGATTCTCAGAGAAATAATATAGATGCACCTAGTCCTTCTAAAAGGAAGAAAAAGAAAAATGATAGGACTTTGCATGCTTCTAGTGAACCTGTTGCTGACACACCTGAGAATCCAAATGACATTTCTATTTCTGATGCTGAAACACAATCTGGTAATGAACCTGAATCTAGTAATAATGTTAATGATAATGTTCATGATGATGCTCAACCTAGCAATGATAATGATATAGAAATTGAACCTGCTGTTGATCTTGATAACCCACAATCAAAGAATCAACGTTATGAGAAGAGAGAGACTTTGTTGCTAGGAAACACGGTAAGGAAAGAGAGCCATGGGTTCAGAAACCCATGCCTTTTCCTCCCAAACCATCCAAGAAAAAGAATGATGAGGATTTTGAGCGCTTTGCTGAAATGATTAGACCTATCTTTTTACGTATGCGATTAACTGATATGCTCAAAATGAATCCTGATGCTAAGTATATGAAAGATATTGTTACTAATAAAAGAAAGATACCGGAAGCTGAAATTTCCACCATGCTTGCTAATTATACTTTTAAGGGTGGAATACCAAAGAAACTTGGAGATCCAGGAGTACCCACTATACCATGCTCCATTAAAAGAAACTATGTTAAAACTGCTTTATGTGATCTTGGAGCCGGTGTTAGTGTTATGCCTCTCTCTTTATATCGTAGACTTGATTTGAATAAGTTGACACCTACTGAAATATCTTTGCAAATGGCTGATAAATCAACTGCTATACCTGTCGGTATTTGTGAGGATGTGCCTGTTGTGGTTGCAAGCGTTACTATTTTAACGGACTTTGTTATTCTTGATATTCCCGAGGACGATAGTATGTCTATTATTCTTGGAATACCCTTTTTGAATACTGCATGGGCTGTTATTGATTGCAACAAAGGCAATGTCACTTTTCATATTAATGGTAATGAGCATATGGTACACTTTTCGAGGAAACAACCTCAAGTCCATAGTATTAATTCTACTGGAAAAATTCCATCAATTATTTTTGGAGGTTTTGAATTTCCTCTTCCTACTGTCAAGAAGAAATATGATATTCTTACTGTTGGGGATGTGCATATCCCCGTTGAGGTAACATAGTGTTATTCGAAATTTCTCCGGTTCCATGTTATTCGGAATGAGTTTGTTAACAAGACTTGATCAACCTTGTTAATGGATTCATTTTGATGATCATGAGATGGATGATGTTAGAAAGCACAACCTTCTATGCCCTCCTTTTACTTTCTGTTATTTATATTAAATAAAGTAAACACAATATTTTTTGTCTGTTATCTGAATCATCCATGCTAGTTTATTTTCTTTTCTTATGCTTTCTTCTTGTGTGTTTAATAAACCTTAAGAAAAACCAAAAAATTAGTTGTAGCTTTTAATTAGTTTACTTTCCATGCTTGTAGTAGTAATTAAAAACAAAACCCCAAAAGATTTCCTATTCTTCTTTTGCTTGTTGGGAGCTTTCCCGTGTAAATAGTTTTATTTCTTTTCTTTTCTTTGGGGGTCGATAGGAGAAGACCATAATTAAATTGTTGAAGTGGCTCTTATATGCATTATTGTTGATCTGACAAAAGGGCCCATATTGCCTTGTCTCCTCCTGTTTATTGAATGCTTGCAGATTCCAGCTTAGTCCAATGCACGTGCACTATTATTATTATCCACATCGTTCGATCGTTCAAGTGAAAGGCAATTATGACGATATATGATGGACTGACTGAGATGAGAAAAGTTGGTATGAACTCGACCTCTTTTGTTTTTGTAAATATGATTAGTTCATCGTTCCCGATTCAGCCTATTATGAATAAACATGTTTGCAATGACAACAAGAGATCATAGTTTCTTGCGCCATGCTTAATTAGCTGGGAGCTTATAATGGTTTACCTTGCGTGCCAACATGCTATTAAAATGGTTGTGATGTGGTATGATAGGGTGGTATCCTCTTTTGAATGATTCGAGTGGCTTGCCTCTGCGAAGGGCCTATCTATGTACTTTCATGTTGAGTCATCATCCTCTTATTAAAAAGCACCAATTGGAGAGCACCACTGTCATTTGCATTCATTACTGTTAGTTTACATTGAGTATGACTTGACTGGATCTCTTTTACCATGAATTACAATGTCTAGTCAGTCCTTGATCTTTAAAGGTGCTCTGCATTTATGTTTTGCGGTCTCAGAAAGGGCTAGCGAGATACCATCTTGTTATATCATATTATGATTGTTTTGAGAAAGTGTTGTCATCCAAGATTTATTATTATTGCTCGCTAGTTGATTATGCCATTGATATGAGTAAACATGAGACCTAAGAGTTATTGTGAATATGGTTAGTTCATAATCTTTGCTGAAAACTTGAATGCTGGCTTTACATATTTACAACAATAAGAGCAAACCGAGTTTGTAAAAGTTTTTCTTTATCACTTTTAGTTTGTCAACTGAATTGCTTGAGGACAAGCAAAGGTTTAAGCTTGGGGGAGTTGATACGTCTCCGTCGTATCTACTTTTCCAAACACTTTTGCCCTTGTTTTGGACTCTAACTTGCATGATTTGAATGGAACTAACCCGGTCTGACGCTATTTTCAGCAGATTTGCCATGGTGTTATTTTTATGCAGAAACAAAAGTTCTCGGAATGACCTGAAACTCCACGGAGCATATTTTTGGAAATAATAAAAAATACTGGCAACAGATCAAGACTAGGGGGCCCACACCCTAGCCACGAGGGTGGGGGTGTGCCTGCCCCCTGGGCGCGCCCCTACCTCGTGGGCCCCCTGGAGCTCCTCCGACCTCAACTCCAACTCTATATATTCACTTTCGAGGAGAAAATAAAAGAGAAGGATTCATCGTGTTTTACGATACGGAGCCACCGCCAAGCCCTAAAACCTCTCGAGAGGGCTGATCTAGAGTCCGTTCGGGGCTCCGGAGAGGGGAATCCGTCGCCATCGTCATCATCAACCATCCTCCATCACCAATTTCATGATGCTCACCGCCGTGCGTGAGTAATTCCATCATAGGCTTAATGGACGGTGGTGGGTTGGATGATATTTATCATGTAATAGAGTTAGTTTTGTTAGAGTTTGATCCCTAGTATCCAGTATGTTCTGAGATTGATGTTGCTATGACTTTGCTATGCGTAATGCTTGTCACTAGGGCCCGAGTGCCATGATTTCAGATCTGAACCTATTATGTTCTCATGAATATATGTGAGTTCTTGATCCTATCTTGCAAGTCTATAGTCACCTACTATGTGTTATGATCCGGCAACCCTGAAGTGACAATAATCAGGACCACTCCCGGTGATGACCGTAGTTTGAGGAGTTCATGTATTCACTATGTGTTAATGCTTTGGTCCGGTACTCTATTAAAAGGAGGCCTTAATATCCCTTAGTTTCCGCTAGGACCCCGCTGCCACGGGAGGGTAGGACAAAAGATGTCATGCAAGTTCTTTTCCATAAGCACGTATGACTATATTCGGAATACATGCCTACATTACATTGATGAATTGGAGCTAGTTTTGTGTCACCCTAGGTTATTACTGTTACATGATGAACCACATCCGGCATAATTCTCTATCACCGATCCATTGCCTACGAGCTTTCATATATTGTTCTTCGCTTATTTACTTTTCCGTTGCTATTGTTACAGTCACTACAAAATACCAAAAACATTACTTTTGTTATCATTACCTTTTGCTACCGTTACCACTAGTATCATATTACTTTGCTACTAAATACTTTGCTGCAGATATTAAGTTTCCAGGTGTGGTTGAATTGACAACTCAGCTGCTAATACTTGAGAATATTCTTTGGCTCCCCTTGTGTCGAATCAATAAATTTGGGTTGAATACTCTACCCTCGAAAACTGTTGCGATCCCCTATACTTGTGGGTTATCAAGGAGTAAAAAGAATCCTACTCTCCGATATATATAATCCTAAGACTCAAAACATCTTGTTCTAGACTCAACAACGTCAGCGATTTGATCAAGCAGGGGGCTCCTAAGTCGGGGAAGGCTCTGATTACCAACTTGTAACACCCACAATGCGGCTATCTCTCCCACGTGTCGGGACACGACTTAGAGGCATAGCCGCATGGTAGGTTTGTCGCAAGAGGGGTAATCTTGATACATCCCATGTACGGAATAAGAAAGGGATAAAGAGTTGGCTTACAATCGCCACTTCACACCAATACAAGTTAAACATACATCATCCAGAATACAATCAAGGTCCGACTACAGAACCAAAATAAAAGAAGACAACCCCAAATGCTAGATCCCCGATCGTCCCAACTGGGCTCCACTACTGATCAACCAGAAAAGACACAAAACAACAATCAAGATCTTCATCGAGCTCTCACTTGAGCTCAGCTGCGTCATCTACAATGGTATCATCGACACCTGCAACTGTTTGGAAGTATCTGTGAGTCGCGAGGACTCAGCAATCTCACACCTGCGAGATCAAGACTATTTAAGCTTATGGGTAGGATAGGGTAATGAGGTGGAGCTGCAACAAGCACTAAGAAAATATGGTGGCTAACATATGCAAATAAGAGCAAGAAGAGAAGCAACACAACGATCATGAACTAGAAGTGATCCTGAAACTACTTACGTTCAAGCATAACACAAGAACTGTGTTCACTTCCCGGACTTCGCCGGAAAGAGACCATCACGGCTACACACGCGGTTGATTCATTTTAATTAAGTTAAGTGTCAAGTTCTCTACAACCGGATATTAACAAATTCCCATCTGCCACATAACCGCAGGCACAACTTTCGAAAGTTCAAACCCTACAGGGGTGTCCCAACTTAGCCCATCACAAGCTCTCATGGTCAATGAAGGATATTCCTTCTCCCGGGAAGACCCGATCAGTCTCGGAATCCCGGTTACAAGACATTTCGACAATGGTAAAACAAGACCAGCAAAGCCACCCGATGTGCCGACAATCCCGATAGGAGTCGCACATATCTCGTTCTCAGGGCAACACCAGATGAGACTAGCTACGAGTAAAACCAACCCTCAAGTTTCCCCGAGGTGGCCCCGTAGGCAGCTCGGTTCGGACCAACACTTAGAGAAGCACTGACCCGGGGGGGGGGGGTTAAAATAAAGATGACCCTCGGGTTAATTACTCCCAAGGGAAAGGTATAGGTTGTTAGGCAAATGTAAAACCAAGGTTGGGCCTTGCTGGAGGAGTTTTATTCAAAGCGAACTGTCAAGGGGTTCCCATAACACCCAACCGCGTAAGGAACACAAAATCAAGGAACATAGCACCGATATGATGGAAACTAGGGCGGCAAGAGTGGAACAAAACACCAGGCAAAAGGCCGAGCCTTCCACCATTTACCAAGTATATAGATGCATTAATTAAATACGAGATATTGTGATATCCCAACATATCCATGTTCCAACATGGAACAATCTTCAACTTCACCTTCAACTAGCAATGCTATAAGAGGGGCTGAGCAAAAGCGGTAACATAGCCAAACAACGGTTTGCTAGGAAAGGAGGGTTAGAGGCTTGACATGGCAATATGGGAGGCATGATATAGCAAGTGGTAGGTAACGCGGCATAGCAATAGAGGGAACAACTAGCAATCAAATATAGAAGTGATTTCGAGGGTATGGTCATCTTGCGCGAGATCCTGCAAGGAAGAAGAACGAGCCCATGAAGAAGACAAACAGACGTAGTCGAACGAATCCTCACAACTCCGGAACGAAACTGAAGCTAACGAGAGAAGCCACCCAAAAAGAAGCAAGCAACATAGTAAACAACTATCACATAAACATGGCATGATGCACAACCCAGTATGATGCATGTCCGGTTCAATGAGGCATGGCATGGCAAAGTGCACAAGCAAAACTACAAGTTAAGTGGAGATCAATATGCAACAAGTTGCACATTGACGAAACACCACATGACTTATTTAGTTCACTCTCGTTTATGTACCCAACAATATTAAATGTTGTTAAACATGGCAAGAGGTGAAGCACAACAAAACTACCTATCTAGGCAAGTTTAAATGAGGCCGGAAACAACGAACAACAATTCGGTAAATCCCCATATGCATATTTTAGATTTGGTACTGTTCTTCCCTATACACAATTTTAGAGTTATTAAACATGCAAATTAAGGCCACTATGTTAAATTAGGCATTTTTCTAAGCAAGTTACATATATAATTTATTTAATTCGGAGCTACGTTAATTAGTTATGAATTAAATCATTTTAACATGTCATTTGAGAAAATTTAAACAAGCAGCATTTTAAACATTTTTAACATGGATGAAAGTGGCATATTATGAAACTAGATGAAATCCTAGACATTTTCCATATTTAAATCATTTCAATCCGGTGCACCATTTGTGAGTTATTAAATGCATGATCTAGAAGGACTTTTTTGTAAAACTGTTAACTCTGGATAATAGGAAAATTGTTCTGTGGAAAAAACATGAAACGAGCCAAATCAAAGGCCGGCCCAACAATGCACAGGGGCGGGGGCTGCTCACATTGGGCCAAGCCCAGGTCGGTGGTGGCGGCTGAGGCATCGCTAGGCCGGCTGCGCAAGTGGGCTGGGGAGGCGCTGGGTTTGGAGATCAGGACGAGGCCGGCTGGAGCCTTGCGACGAGAAGTCAACGCGGGCGCTGGCACCCTCCTATCGCTCGAAGCAGGGGAAACGAGGGGGCGGACTTGGCGCGATGCAGAGGAGTTGGCGTGGCTCTGGTCGCTCGCAGACGAGGCAGGGGGGTCGAGCGAAGTTCGCCGGGAAGACGACAACGAGTGGGGGACTTGACGCGTGGGTCCTGGATCCGGGCACGAGCGAGGCTAGCAATGTGATGAAGGAGGCAGCAAAGACGGACCCGGGCGTGGGATGGCACCAGGAGACTAGGACGGGGCACCGACGAGGATCCATGGAGGCAGAGCTCCATTCAGCAGCCATGGCGAGGCCCCGCTACGACAAGTACAGGGAGGGAGAGAGAGATATGAGATAGAGCATCAGGGAAGCGAAGATGCGCGGGAGGAAGGAGAGGGACGGCCTGGGTGCTGGTCTTGGTCGCCGGCGGCGGGGTCCTTGCAGGTGCGGGCGGCGGACGGAGAAGCTCCGGCGGTGGCGCTCGCCGGCGCGGTGCTGGAGACGGCAGGGGAGCGAGGTCGCTGTAACATCCCAAAATTCTAAATTTTGGAATGTTATAATAAATAGATAGATTTGATTGATTGTTTGATTGATTGACTGAAAGTGAGTGAATTCGAACTTTTGAAAGTTAAATGAGAGGGAATAAAAGGACTTTCCCAAACTTTCATTTTTTCATTTATGATCTTCGTGAATTCAAATTCTTTTCAAATACAAAACCCTAGAGAGAAGAAGACATGACTTCTTCCATTAAATAAATGAAAAGGGTGTTTGAAAAATATTTGAATTCCATTGGGAAATATTTTCCAATTCAGAAACTTTATGCAACTCAATGATTTTCATGAGAGAAGATAAAATGACTTCTTCAAATTATGAAATATGAGTTGGGTGTTTCAAAGATCACAATTCAAAGTTCTTTTGAATTTATTTTCAATTTGGAGTATTTGAGTTTTATTCAAATTATTTTTCTCCAAAAATAAAATATATGGAAAATAGGGTAACATGATTCCCTACATTAGAAAATTGGAGAAAAATTAATTTGAAATCATTTTTGGTATTTTTTTAAAATGATTTTTTGTTGGATTTTAATAGACCAGTAGCACTCTTTGATTTATCTGAATTGGTGTGGATTTTATTTGAAGTTATAAAAATGTTCACGTCGTAGAAAATCTTTTTCTAAAATTTTTGATATATTATATGCCTATATAATATTTTTAGTTATTTTGTTTTATTATTTTAGTTCTCTGAAAAAATGTTTTTTTTTTAAAACTTCGCCGACTGGGCCGGCCCAGCTCCCTGCCAAGCCACGGCCCAGCCCGCTAATCTCCCGCTCGTCCCCGAGCTCGGGGCGGAGTCCGCCGCCCGCACGGCATCGCCGCCGCCTCCGTGTCGCCGCCGGCCTCCTCTGCCCCCTCCTCCACGCCACCTCCCCCCTATAAAACCCGAGGCCCCGGGCCCCGTTCCTCTTCTTCCGCATCTCGCCACCACCAGCGCCGCAAACCGCCGCCGCCGCCTTCTGCCGCCGCCCGCTTGCTGCTGCCGCCGCCGCGCAGCGCCGTCGCCGCGTAGCGCCACCGCCGACGCCCCCGCTCGCCGGAGCCGTCCGCCGCCATTCGCCGGACCTGCCCTAGCCGCCGGATCTCGCCGGTTTTTGCCGATCCGACGGTTTCGTCGAAACGCCCGAACCGGTAATAAAACCGACCGGTTTTCGTTTCGTTTTTTTAAAACCTGTTATTTTTTATTTACTAGCTATTTAGCGAACGTTCATTAGGTTAGGTTCAACAGTGAACAGATTCGTCAGTTAGCGTTCGACAGCGAACGTTTGTTCTGTAGATTTTTCCTTTTTCCATTTAATTTCCGGTCAGGGACCTATTCGTGATAATTTTCTTCATAGATTAGTCCCTGAATTTCAAACGACCACATCTTTTTGCTCGTTTATCCAAATCCAACGAAACCAACGCTCACGTCTTCGTTATGATCTCCTCTATCCAGTAAATCAACTCAAACATGTTTTTGAAAAATTTAAAATTTGAATTAGACCATATTTGAATTCAAACTTCGTTTGATCATAACTTGAGTTTCGTAGCTCCGTTTGAGTTGATTCTTTTTGCAAATCGAAGCTCTTGACCTAAATATTCTAATAAGGCCAAATTCACATAATTTTGGTACCGTTAGAAATTGTTTTATGTTGAAAGAGTTATTTGCTTGGTTTTGATGTTTTCCGAATCGATTTCTTTGTTCTCTCCGATCTTTGAGTGATTGCTTATGTGTGGTTACTATTGCTTGATTACGATAGATTGACCGGAGTGTGACGAGTAGAGCTATCAAGATTTTTGAGTGCGAATCATCTTCATCAACATTGCAGGCAAGTTCACACTTTGATCATATCCCTTTTCATACCCAGTTTTTATGCATTAGTCTCAACCCTCAAACATTGCATGAGTAGGATTGATAACATGTGGGTATTAGGAAGTAGTTGATGAGGTAGGAACCTATTGCCCTGCATTCAAACCTTGGGAGTTACTATTACATTATGCTTATAGTGCCATGCTATGCTCGTAGACGTGGATTGGGTTTTGAGAGTATTCATGACATATGTGAGATTGTTAATTAATGGTTTACTTAAGGTGGAAACTTAAACACACATCTGGGTGGATTGAGGCATCTGGGTATTCTAGGATTGCTTGTCTAGGCACCTGGGTAGACCAGAATTGCCTATTTTTTTATGGACCGCCACCCAGGCTCATAGGGATCATGAGATTATTCATGCTAAAACTTCCGTGTGCAGCCACAAGCTATTGTGGGCTCTAGCATAGTTGATTAAGTCGTGGAACTCTTATAGGGTAGACTAGCAGATGTAGGGGAAAGTAGGGGTAACGGTCTATCCATCGTAAGGTGCTAGCGCTTCTGAAAGACTATGTCTCGGTCATCCGTCTTCTCAAACACCATGTAGTGCAAGAAACCAAACGGAGGCGATCGAGTCTTGTGGGGAAAAGTGCGCAAACCTCTGCAGAGTGGATAAACTAATCATGGTTAGCCGTGTCCCCAGTTATGGACATCTTGCGTATCTAGTACCTGGATTATCATGTGAATCTCATCATGTTACTTTAAATTAATTTTGTTGGGTTTAATGATGTTACTTAATTTGGGATTGAGAATGCTGTCAACCATTCTCAATGTTCAACAACCACCATGATAGTTAAATAAAATTTATTCCTTTGAAGTAGTGAAAGTGCGTTATATCGACTAGAGGGGGGGGTGAATAGGCGATTTTTATGAAAGTCTTCAAAACGTGAGAGTTATGAAGACAAACAGTGAAGATTATGCCTATTACTATGCAGCGGAAGTTAGATTACACTAGGCCAGCCATGGTCATGTATTCAATAGAGTGAAAGCGCAATCACAACCAGCTTCAGTGTAATAAGGATCAGGTAGGAAGAAGTTATGAAGCCAAACAGATCATACATTCATGTTGTGAAGACAAAAGATAAAGCAAGCATGCAATGGCTTCACAATGAATAACTGTAAGTAAAAGGAAGTGAAGATGAAACCAGTGACACGTTGAAGACAATGATTTGTTGGACCAGTTCCAGTTGCTGTGACAACTGTACGTCTGTTTGGAGCGGCTAGGTATTTAAACCAAAGGAC